>NC_139633.1:4929837-4932337 GCF_964638095.1 Poromitra crassiceps | reverse complement strand
ACCAGAAGGCATGAGACAGAGTGCCCCTCCGATACCTGACATCTGTCACACACAGTGGAGAGACAAGAGGGGTAGATCTTGTGCAACTTTTGCGTAGAATAGTGAAGACGATGGGTGACTTTAAAATGGATCAGCTGGTGTCTACTATTAACTGAGCAAAGCTGTACGGTAATTAGGGATGATCAATTGCCCTAATTACCTAATGATGATTGCACTAATTGCCTAATGATGTGATGTCAGTCACTCGAGCAATGATGACATCATCAGCAGTGCTTTCTGTCATTTTGACGTAGGCTACTCTAGCAGACAGTGGTGTTTGGTTTAGGTGTGTGTTGTTGTATCACTTTTGATTCCACATCCAACCCTGTGTTGATCCCACTTATGGTTCTGGTAACAGGTTGCTAGAAATGCTTTTCTTTGGATACGGTCGGGAGAGAGGTGGCATGCTGACAATAACTTGCTAACAAAAATGTCCTTCCTAATCATCATCAGGACTGTGCTCAATTCTGAATTCTAAATGTGTTTTATTTCAATATGACGTCATGTTCACTAGTAGCAGTGGTCCTAATCTACTTTCTGTACGACTTCACCACTGCTGAACGAATACAGAGGAACCACCGTGAGTGTGTAGGGCAGAGAGGGGTACACTACATCACCACTGCTGTTGTCTGACAGGCTGTAGGCATCGTAAAGAGGTGTGTGTGTGTGTGTGTGTGTGTGTGTGTGTGTGTGTGTGTGTGTGTGTGTGTGTGTGTGTGTGTGTGTGTGTGTGTGTGATGGGGGTTTGGGGGCTCAGATTAATCACACTCAAAATGTGCTAGGGAAAGATATGACCCCTGACCCCTGAAGTACGCTCTGTGCCAAAATGTCAGCGGCCAATAAATGTCACGCAAACGGAGTTTCACTCTGACTCGAGCGATACTCTCTAAGTCCGTTTGTCAAATCTGCATAAATGATGAGTGAATGCGGTTCCTGGTCGAGCTTCGTTAATTTCCCAAAAGAGGAGAAGGTTTTGCATCTATAGTTTCGAGCGTCCTGTGCAGGGTTAAAGAGTCACGTCTCCATCATGTCTGGAGGAGTGCACGTCAAACGGAGGAGACGTATATCGTAAAGCGCTCGCTGGCGTAATGCGAAGCAGAAGTGAAACGGGCAGCTGGACGTTCAGCACGATAAACATGTCTAGCGTGGAAATGGAAAAGAGTGATCATAACCCTCTGTGACACGGTGCAAAAAGTGCCCCTGACCCAGGCAGAGAAAACACGACTCTGGCAGCGCGGCTTAAGCAAATAAGAAGATTGAGTGATTATTCAGTCCAGCAAATGAAGACAACATGCTACAATGGAAAAGACTTGGGCAAAGGGAACAGGCAGCACTTGGTTTGCCTGCAAAGAGGGAATATCAAAGAGCTGTTTCCACTTAGCAGAGCCGTGTAATGACATGCACACGTCTTCACAAAGAGAGAGAGAGAGAGAGAGAGACATGCACACGTCTTCACAAAGAGAGAGAGAGAGAGAGACAGAGAGAGAGAGAGAGAGAGAGAGAAAGCACCAGGCGCGCGCTGAGTGAAATCTGCTGAGCGATCGTATCCATTGGAAATAGACGATCATTTCATGGAAATTCGATTGAAATCTTCCAGGGCTGCTGAGAAGAGAAGGTTTGTCTGATTTCATCGTTCATCTCTCCTGCTCCTCAGTCAGCGATGTCTCAGCGAGCAGGAGGGTGAACGAGGGCACAGAGGACAGGCCGAGGGAGAAGTTCGTTAAAAAAAGTTAGTTTCACACAAAGTCACTCATCTCTGTGAATCATCGGTGGATTTCCCATTTTGATCTGCCTGTAAGTGATTCACAAGGCTCCCCCGCCTTTGATCCAGGCCACAGAATGGTGGTGGCTGTGCTCAGCAGATGACCGCAGCAGCACTGCTCTTTAGAATGGAAACCGCTGGAGTCCAAATGGCCGCCCGGGGAGATCAGCAGCAAAACCCTCTTGACAATGGCAAACGCAGTGGTGCTGCTGCTGCTGCGTAGGACGTCTGAGCAGAGAGCATCCAGTTCACAGGTCCCTGGTGTCAGCTGGTGTCAGCTGCATTTCAAAAACCCACAATCTCACTAAAGCCCAAAGCCTGTCCACCAGATGCTGCCGGAACAGACTAGTGCTCACGTCATCTGGTCAGACGCAAGAGGATCCGGCAAAAATAAACCAGATGCGTATTTGTGACACAGTCTGGTGAAATCATAAACGTTTTAGGATCACCAAAATACTTATAATTTAGCAAACCAAGCTTGTTCACCAACGTTGAGGGCGATTTTCCTCTGAATGTTGTTTTTAGGACTATGGACATTCAAGTAAGCGTATCTTCAACTCATTTCAGATTTCAATGTTTGACACGTCATTTGAAAGCTTACAATCTGCAATTTCATAATCTGTGTAAAAAAAACAAAAAAAAACAAACAGAAAATGTGGGATACCTACTTGTTACCCAAAACTGCTTGAGTCTGACAGG
>NC_139633.1:4897337-4917337 GCF_964638095.1 Poromitra crassiceps | reverse complement strand
TCTTAAATCGATGCATTACTTTTTGGATTTATTTTTTCTCACTTTCTTTTTTCTCACTGTGTGGCTACTTTTAAAATAAAAGTGCATTTGGAATTGCATTGTATTATGATCCATAATTAAAATAAACAACTGCATGTACTTCCATTATATTTTATTTGATTATTAAAAAAAATAAAAAATAAAAATTTAATAATCGATTTTTGACATTTGTGAATCAATGCAGAATCGTGCACGTCCGCATCGCGATGCATCTTATAATCGATTATTTTTGACACCCCTAATATTTACGATTACATTGCAATGCTGCATCATTTCTAATCAAATGATACATTGCATTGTAGCAACAAGAGGAAGAAAGGAAAAAGATGATCGTCTCTCTCTATTTGTCATATCACTGCATTGCAAAATTGGTACCACAACTATGTTTTACTACAGTAATGGTTATTATGACAAGTGATTGTGAATTCTACCAACCAATAAAAGACGGTAGTCATTTCAGGTTTTTCCACATTCTGAACCACGCAATCAATCTGTCATTGTCAAGTTCAAATATGTTTCACTGATGCCTGATGACATAGTTCAGAAAGAGGCCATACTGCAGTCATCTCACAGTAAATTAACACGATTAATCTCTGAATATGTTTGCATGCTGCTGAAATGTGTCCACTTCAAGATCCAATGAGTTCCTCCCCAAAAAAAAGATAAGAAAAATATTTTGACAGCAAATGGGGCCATTCCCTCGACTGTGGCAGCTTACAGCACTGCCAAGCCAATCGCTAACCTATTTCCCAATCTGGCGCCTTGTGACAGAGAGTTTTATTTTTACCCGCCTCTGAATCAGAGGGGAAGCATGATGTTGTCAGTCTGGGTGCCATCGTGTGAAACGTGGTGTGGGAAGAGGAACTGAACGCCCCCCAGCCCAGATCACACCAACAGAACAAACCAGTTCACCATCAGGCCCTCTGCTCAGCCCCACCTTGCCTCTGGGACTGGGAGGCAGGGGGCACAAACAGGCCAAACAGGGTTTATTCTGGCTAAAACAACACAGGCCTGCGAGAGATATCAGAGAAGGGTAAAATACTGGCAGTGTTTCCCATACATAAAGGAATTTGTGGCAGGCCGCCACAAAAGGATTTTGACCGCCACAAAAAGATGTTGACCAATTTTTTTTTTTTTTTTTTACAGTGCACCTGAACGCAACATGCAAGATACCCACTGAATAAGTGTCCAATAAATGTTCATGTCATTCTGGCCAATACTTCTGTTATAGCATTTCAGTCTGGAATATGGAATATCTTTCAATAATCTATGATTTAGCTGCTAAATTGTCAAATACTGCCATCTGCTCGCTACCCAGGCACTTATGTATGTACTTAACCTAACTAACTTAACCTAACTAACTATCTGGTGTGCACAACATTGTCAGCCTAAACTCCGGCTGACACCCCAAAAACCTACAATCCACTACAGAAAAATGTATATTGTTTGTTTATTAACTGGCCCCTCGCCTTCTATCATTTCACGAAAGTGGCAAAGCAAGTTGAGTATCCCTGACCTATAGGGAGAAATTTAGTTTGTCATTGTAAACCCACAGCACAGTAATGATGACATGTTCTTCATAGATCTAGCCTTTTAATTTTGCTCTTAAGCTTTCTCAAAGTACACCAAATTCATGCATTTTACTTTAAAATGTTTAAAAAAATCTCGCGGGGGCGCATGCCCCCCCATCCCCCTAGGGGGTCTGCGGTCCCCCACCACAAATACCCAAAATCCTGTGGGAAACACTGACTGGGTTATTTGAACATTGTTTTAAATATTCGAAGCACTGGTGTGTGTTTTTTTGAAGAATTCTTTCCTGATGCTAATACAGCCACAAAAGTGTCAGATGAGATACATCATCTACATTTCCTCCCCTTAGTATTTGACATGTAGTAATTTCTGTTTTGCACAAACCCTCGAGAATACCATCGTGATTAAGAAAGTCATTTCTGACAAGTGCAGCCATTTCAGTCAGAATAATCAGAGAGCAGAAACAAGACGTCTTTGTTTTTCCGATCTCCAGTATAAACACACGTTAGCTGACGCTGACGTACCGCCGCTTTTTTCCTAACCATTTTCTCAGAATTGATCCTTGAATTGGGCCAGGGCCGTTGCAGCCCCGCCCACACCGAGACGTGTCACGAGTGATTGGCAGGTAGGTTTTTGTGCGGTGTCCGTGGTAAACCGTGGTGAAAAGCCTCCCACCTAGACTGACAGAGCAGGGTGACTGCACTGTGCTCTGATTGGCTGCCCTGGTCTGTCGACGGGGAAAACAGGAACCGCTTTGTGATGAGTGGGCGTGCTTGCAAACAGAAAGGCTAGGTGGGTGGAGGGACAAGGCTGCGTACGTATATTCACTGTACACACACACATTGTGTCCTTATAGCACATTGTTGTGGTAAAGCTCAGGGTTTGGATATGTTGCACAAAGTGCTCACATGTCATTATATCACGCCAACGCTGTTCTCAGTTTGACTCGCTTCAAGAGGAAAAAACAATAACAATATCACGTAGCAAGGCACGCATTCTAGCTTAATGAAAAACATTAAGGAAACTGTAGGATCTGAAATGTCAAGAATATTGTGTGTTTCCTCGATTCTTGAAATGACAGTTAAATTAAAGCACAGCTCCTGACCCCATGTGTCGTCAAAGTTTCCTGGATAGCAAAAGATTGACATAATAAAACTTTATGCAAACATAGAGAGAGAGAGAGCGCACGTGAGACAACAAGGTTGGCTGTTAAGTTTAGGGAGGCTTTACAACATAAACAGTTGGCAGGTGTGCCTGTTATTGTTCATGGAGAAGCCCCTTCTAAACCACAGAAATGCATTCTTTGGAGAGAGAGAGAGAGAGAGAGAGAGAGAGAGAGAGAGAGAGAGAGAGAGAGAGAGAGAGAGAGAGAGAGAAATTGGGCTAGCGAAACCCCTATGGAGAACTGTGCAACATTTAGTCTAGAGCACTTTACAACTGTTTCTGCTATCAGTCAAACTCATAAGTAATTACCTCGGGAGATTAACAACAGAAGCGAGAGATAGACAGACACAGGAAAGCAAAGACAACCTTGAGCGCATCTCTTCCTGTAAGTGTCTCTGGCTTAGTATCCAAGTGTGGCTCACAGGAAAAATTAAGCAGGGTCCCCAAGTTATACTGGAAACAAACAGTATCCAAAGCTACTGGCTAAGGTATGTTCCCAAAGCCTTTCCAAATCCCAGCAAAGTAGTGTTGGCTCAATAAAGCAGTGCTCTAAAAAAAGAGCGTAAATTCAGTAAGACTTTCCTATAGCCTGCGTAAGCAGTTTTTGGGTCCCGAGAAAAGAAATCTGAAATTTTGGAGATGTGAGTCACCTCAAGAAAACATGTGAAAACCTTTGCTACAGAGGGTCAGGGATTGATGTGAACTTGAGAAGCTCTGGTCGTACCTGACAGGTAGGTGAAGCGCTGTGACTGGCTTCTTTTCCGCTTGCCATTGCAGACATAGAACTGCACCTGGACCGCCGAGCCCACCGTCTTGCTGTGGTACGGAGGAACCTCCACCACGATGCTGGACTGCAACAGATATTATAGCAATGTTTACATAAACACACACTGTGAATTAAAGACATTATCAAGTATATTAAAATGCAAATACTATCACAAAAATTAATCACAAACATGTATATTAACATGCAATATTGATGACAAAATACAATATTATAATAATATTAAATGATTAAGTAATTATTAATTCAATGTTATTAATTAATATAAAATAATAATATGTACAATACTACACTTAACAAAACAAAACATGGAAATAAATGTTCACTCACTCCTTGAACTCTCTCACGGATTACTTTTGCCTCAACTTCCCATTGTGGTCGTCCATCTGAAAGAAACAGTTGGTAATTAATTACAGGCTAATTACTATTAGGGGCCAATGGTACGTTCACATAGCACAAAACATTATGGTTTAAAGTACATCTGAAAAAATATATAAAACCTTTGATTTTTTTCTGTCACTCTCAACTTAGCATTAAATAAGAAAGTAATCTAAAAAAAACGCCCGCATTTGACAGGTACATTACAAGAAAAAATTTGCAATCTATGTGTGTGGGCTTTCCAATGAAGAATACATGAATGACTGGGACCTTTATGCGGGTGAAGCTCAAAGACAATTATCTTCCTACACTAAACGAAGATGCGACACACAGCACCCCATCACATCCTCACATAACTGAATTGCCAATTCTTGGACAAACATCTATTTGAATCAGTGGGAAAATCAACTTTAGCACGCACTGTGGAATAGTGATATGGAAATAATGATGGGTTGTTTTAAAAAAATGAGTGGAAATCAAAGTGGATATAGTTTGAGTTGATAACTGAGGAAGAAACTATAATAAACTCAGACCGCACATTATCTGGGATAAGAACTAGCGTTTCATAAGGCAGACCCATCTTGAAGTATGGCGTAATATTTGTTGGATGTTATTTCTCCCCATCTGGAGTAATTTCTCTCCAGGGTCTGTTTTCCTAATGATGATATCAGTGTAAACTACTTTTTCAAACAGACAGGGCTTAAGAACCACAAAAGGCTTCCGAAAGCACACGATTTCAATTTGTTCGGCCCGGGGAGCAGAGACATCAGAATGACGTCATTTTCAAAGGTCCAGAAAAACCCCATGGAGAACATTTTAACAGCTATTATAAAGTAATCAAATATCTAAATCTCCTGCTGTTTGTCTTGCCTGGTTAGAATTATGGAGAGAGCGGTGGAATAACTCTATTTATTTTCAAATGCCTCGACACACTGCCAGCGTTCTGGCTTGAAAACATCCTTTGATTTTCCAGTTTTCCTACGAGGGATCTAATTATTTGGCCAGACATCTTAGGGGGGCAGCTGCTCCGAGAGAAGCGGTCGAGGTGAAGAACGCGACAGGAAAACACTGACGGCCTTGCGGTGCGGTTGAAAGAAGTCACGATCATGAAACAAAACAACCATGGAGAGAGAGTGAAAACTCAAGTCAACGAGCAACTTTCTACCGCTTCGCTTCTCAGCTGGGACGGATTCATCTGCAGGCGCCTCCGTTTCATGGTGCTCACATGCTCACACGTGTTCCTGATGATATCTCTGTGCACCTGTACTGCCTCTTCCCTCAAAAGCCAAAGGGTTTCCCCAAACAGCCGTCTGCAACGTGTCTGCAGCAACGAGCAAGCTCTTAATTGTAAGCCTCGTCACATTTAGGCTATTCAGCTCTCAACCAAGATCCCTCCCTACTATAGCTTTAAGTAGGTGATTGACTTGTTCTGATCTCACCCTAACACTGAGATCCCTGGAGAGTGAGTTGGAGTAATCCTCTTGCACATTAGTCTAATATCACACGACAGAAGTCCCCTCTCTGTTGTGAGGGAAGGGCTTAGCTTGTGGCTGACAAGTCAGAGAGTATTTCTAACGAGAGGATGACCTTGCGTGTCTTTGCGGCTGACGGCAGTGCATTATTGCAAGCGAGTCCACGATGTTGACATTCAACAGGCAGGAGCACGGGGCCCCACATGCTCCGGCAGGCAACAAGCTCCAACAGGAACCTCATACCACACTCTCTGATAAACGCCTGGGATCGCCCAGGACACCCTGCACACCCCACACACGGGAGGAAAAAGAAAGTGTGCCCATTGTGCTGGAACCCCCTAACGAAAACAGAGTGTTAGCGCGGCTATTCTTGCTATAATAACTGTGGGTTTAAACATCTTTGTAGAACAGCAAGAAGTCCTATGATTGCTGGGTTATACACCATTCAAGGCAGGCAGTGTTCTAGGAGTGACCGTCCACTCGCGTCATATAAACATTCATCCTCATAAAGTTGAAATACTTATACCTATTATGGAGTCATTTCTGCTCCAGCATTTCACGAGGTCTACTCTGCTTTAGTCATCTTTTCTTCAAGTAATGCCTTTTTCATATTATTTCCTTGGTGTCCTTTCCCCCCTTATTCAGAGCGTCTGATTAAGTGAAAAGACAGACTGCAGGTAATAAAGACGTGGGGGGATGGAGAGAAAGCCAGGGTGGACGCCGGGCTGGAGTTTCTGGGTCAGAGAGGAGGGAGTGAACCATGAGCCCGCACACAGTGTGGGACCAGAACTGGAACCGAGAATTGATTGAACAGTGGGTTTTAACATCTTTGTACTGGGAGAACAGAAAGAACTCAGTGTCGGTCCACTCCCTTCATATAAACATTCATCCTCATAAAGGTAAAATACTTGTACCTATATGGACTAATTTCTGCTCCAGAGTTTGATGAAGTCTACTCTGGTTTAGTAATCGTTCCTTCAATCTGCAGCACTGCTCAGGGTCAGGGACAGAGGAGGGAGTGACCCATAGGCCCGCACACGCAGTGGGACCAGAATTGGAACCGAGAATTGATGGTCTGCCTCAGCTCAACTCGTCTTCCTCCTCCTCCCTCCCTCCCTCCATCCTTAAAGATGTGTATCAGAGCAGCAGAAAAAGCAGGGGAACTGGACAAGGAGAGGAAAACAGGCATCTCTGACAGAAATGAATAACAGTGCAACCCCAACTCCCAAAAAAAGGAAGGAAAAAACGAAATAAAATCAAAACCCGGAGTCAGTTTATTAAAAGCCCAAAGCGAGAGTATTTCACAATATGTTCAAAATGTCTTTCACTGTGTGATCTAAGTCAATGGATCTAAGCCACGTGAGATACTGTAAGCAATTAATTTATCAAATAATCATGTTTTGGGTTTTTGATTAAGCACATTCATACTTTTTTACACACACACGCACACGCACGCATAGACACACACGCACGCACACACACATGCACGCACGCACGCATGCACGCACACACACACACACACACACACGCATACACACACACACAATCCCGGTGGCTCACTGAGTAGAGCACGTACCATATAAGGCTCAGTCCTTCCCGCAGCGACCCAAGTTTGAATCCAACCGCGGTCATTCGCTGCATGTCCTGCCCTCTCTCTATCCCATACCTCTCTCTCTCTCTCTCTCTCTCTCTACTTTCAAAGGCAAAAATGCCCAACAACACATCTTCTTAAAAATAAGTAAATAAAATCCTCAGGGTTTCATTAGCCGAGCAAAACATGGAGGAATCACTCCAAAGCTATGTGCATATCAACAATCCTAACCAATTTCATAACAGGTCGCCCATTATCGACTTTAACATACGGATCTCACGTCAACACAACTGAGCGGATCCCTTATTTCTGTAAATAGCAAAATGATCTCCAGTCCCGGCCCATAATCTCTAGTCTGTTGCAATAAGCCGGCCTCTCCCATGTCGCATGAGTCTCCTGTTTATGGAAGAAGGTGGAAAAAGATGTGTCACTGCCCCTCGTCTCCTCCGTGCCTGAACTTCCTCCAATCAGTCCCTTTCTGCAGGAAAGCAGCAGGATTAGTCCTGATGAGGGGGATCACTTACACATTATCTCCCCTGACTCTTCCATTCTCTCTCTGTCTCCACAGTCCACTGCCTCCATGCAGAAAAAAACTGTGCCGCCCGGATTCTCACAAAAACACGCAAGTCAGAGCACATCACCCCCGGTTCTGCACTCCCTTCACTGGCTCCCAGTTAACCACCGCATCACCTACAAACTTCTCCTGTTAACATACAAGGCCATTCATCACAACGCTCCAACCTACCTCCAAGAACTAGTCACCCCTCAATCCTCACTCCGGACACTCCGATCATGCAGCTCCAACCTCCTTTCTGTCCCTATAGGACCAAACTCACCAGCATGGGTGACCGTGCCTTCTCCTCACTGGGCCCCCCCGGCTGTGGAATCAGCTCCCAGGACCACTCAGGGCTACAGACTCTTTCGACGTTTTTAAATCAAAACTCAAAACCCACTTATTTATTTTAGCTTTCCTCCCTCTCTCTTTACAGGTGTTATGTTTTTATCCTTTTATGTTTTTATTCTTTTAGTAGCTGTTTCTTTATATATATTTTTATTTTTCCCTGTTTGATTGCTTGATTGTTTTTATCATGCATCTGTAAAGCACCTTGTGAAGTCCTTGGATTTTAAAGTGTGCTATATAAATTGAATTTATTATTATTATTATTATTATTATTATTATTATTATTATTATTATTATTATGCACACTGGGCCCCTACGTTGCCCCCCTACCCATGATGCACCTCTCTGTGTGGTTTCCACTCGCCACACTGACGGGTTACAACAACCTGAGCGTCCGTCCGCGTGTTGTTTCTATCAGACGTCTCTCCTACGCCATGCTTCACCTACTACACCTCTATCAGACGTCTCTTCTACGCCATGCTTCACCTACTACACCTCAAAGAGCTATAGAGACATTCCACTGAGCCACACTTGGAGAGAACATCTCAGAGCAAGGCTCTCTCAGGCCCAAAAACAACAGCACTCAACGACGTGCCTCCGTGTGCGAGCTGGAGTCGCTGGCTCTCTCCGACCGTCACAGAGGAACCTCGGGCAGGCAGGGACTGGCTCAACGAATGCCATCCATTTAAAGTTTCCATAGCAGCCTGTGCACATGTTTTGATTACAGAGAGAGGTGTACTAACAAGAGGAAAGTGAAGGTGCACAGAGTCCAGGGACTTGAGAAGAAAAGATCTGAATAGGAGGGAGATCACTGGATAACGGATAAGGATATGAACGACCACTAAAGACAGAATGACAGGTTTCAGTTGGAGATGGTGTGAGGGTCAATCTTAAAGCTGCAATAGGCCATTTTTATAATATATATGAGACTAAATGACTAAGTGGGGCTGCGACAGAGAAGGGCACCCCGTCGTTCCTATCCAAGACTCATTTCATATCATTTTGGTGTCACTGGAGGGTTATGTTCTCCTGCACATGAAGAAGTGAATTGAAACTGGAGTGAAATAGAAAAACTTGCTTGTGAACAGGAGTGAGTGAGCACTCCGTGTGAACAGGAGTGAGTGAGCACTCCGTGTGAACAGGAGTGAGTGAGCACTCCGTGTGAACAGGAGTGAGTGAGCACTCCGTGTGAACAGGAGTGAGTGAGCACTCCGTTGTGAGACAGCTGAACTCCCCCACTTCTTCATGTGCTGCAAAAATAATCTCCTCGCCAAGCCTGCTTGTCTGATGGTGTGCAGGCAACAGGACTTTGTCAACGTTTTCAGTCAATGAAAAGTATAGTGTCTCTTAATTTGGAGAAAAAACTAAAAACATAATACTTTACACTGCTACTGCGTTGGAGCCCACTAGAAAACTCGTTGTAATACGATGGTTTAACATACCAGCCCCTAACATCAGTGTCTATAAGCGGAAGCTAGTCCAGCATGTGATGTCTATTTATAAAATGTAAAATTACAGTACGTAATTTAAACTGAACATTTATTTGTTTTGTTTTTCTAAACAAATGTATTGATTCAGATCATCCGCATGTGCATCAAAATGAATGTATAATTCAGATGATTAGATTGTAAAGTATTGTAAAGTGTGCATAGGAGATAAAAACATGTGTTAAGGTGGCGTATTTCTTTTTGCAGTGCACACTTGATCGACCTGCATTACGCAGTCGTAAATCTGTCCCATGTGAGAAAATGCCCTGCGGGGTGGGACTACTTGCTGGCACCAAAACAACATTGCAGCTCTGATCTGAGCACCGACAAACACAAACAACAACAACAACGTCTGTTATTTTACCACACAAAACACACGGCTAGAATTCAATGATTGCTCTAATGGCTTCCTGATAAAGATCTATTTTCTCCTTGAGAAATGTCTATTGTTTCCTGATATTAGTTATTCATATATTACAGAAACAACTGAGACTAGACAGCTACATATGAGCCTTTCTATATATACTGATTAGAAAATGTGCCTTCATAAGATGTGGTTTTGACGAGCTGCAGAGCGCTCTCGCCAAAACCTATTATTCCAGTTAAATAAATAGCGAGAACCTAGGTTTGTTCTGCTACTTCCAAAATAAAGCTTCACTACTTTCTGCATATTTCCTCATCTATCCAAAGGCAGATACCACATTTTTCATTAGTGTGAGCAGCCTCCTATCTAGTTCCCGAGGGTTTCCAGTACGTAACCAGGTGCTTCTTCTGTACAACTCTTTTTGATCTAGTGCCAACAGCTACAGTATTATCTGTCTCCTCTTGTTTAGGTAACTTAGTATTAAGTTAATGTTAATACATTACATTGGGATTTATATGACGCAACTGACGTGAAGTGAGAATTTATTTCATACATGTCACCGACTGCAACTTTTCTTTTATGATGTTGCTCTTACGTAAGCTGCCCACTGTGATGTCCACACACCAATTTAGTTTTTCATTCTTGCCAAAAGCCATCTCTGCTAAGAACAGTATTAACATCTCTGGTAAGAACAGTATTAATGTTGGTACTTTTGAGAGTTTTACGTGAGCCAACTGCTTCTGCTGGAGTTTCAAGATAACAGGGGGAGCCTGCAGGGAAGAAAACTTTGTATTGCCGGATTATACAAAGCGACACACCTGCTCCTGCATAAATGTATCCTGCCTAGAATTGTAAGCAGCACATTTACAACAAATCACTGTAGGGATGAATATTTTCACAGTTACACTCGTACATTTCTGTGCTGTGCTTCTTAGTTCTTCATTTAGGTGTGCTGATAGTATCAAGACTGTCCAACAGAACCACTTTGGGATGAGTGATGCAACATATGAAATGTTTTATCCCTTTGAGCACAAAAGTTTTCCTCCCTGACAACTTTCATGACTCCAGCGCTCAGGGAAAGTCTATCAGGCGAGCATGAAATCAGACTTTTTGACACACTTAATTGGCTCAAGCTGTTTTTGCAGTGGTGGTTCGAGACTAAGCTGCTGTGCAGACACAACTCTTACCAGGGCCTTTCTCCAGGAAGATGACCTTGGACTCGGGGAAGAAGTTGGAGCCAGTGATGACCATCTCTTCTCCCCCGCTGACCAGACAGCTGGTCAGGCTGGACTTGTCAACCTGGGGCAGCTCCTGAGCCGAGCGCTGGGCTGGGAGAGACAGAGGAGGGGGCGAGGAGAAGAGAGGAGGTTCAATTGCTGAACTGTGTTCATTTAAAACTCAATCTGTGTCTTAGTGCGTGTGTGTGTGTGTGTGTGTGTGTGTGTGTGTGTGTGTGTTTGTGCGTGTGCGTGTGCGTGTATGTGTGCGCGCGCGTGTGTGCGTGCGTGCGTGCGTGCGTGTGTGGTTCCTGAGCAAACCGTTAAGAGTAGAAGGGTCCCAGCAGAACAGATTACATTTACATTTTCGGCATTTATCGGAGACTCTTATCTAAAGCGACATTCAATGAATGCAAACAGTAGATTAAATCAACATCGCCAAGACTCCAAGTAGTGTGGTAATAAAGACATGGAAGAAACGTAAAGGGGTGTGCTTGTCTGTGTCTGTGTTTGTCTGAATGCACGTGTGTGTGTACACACACGCGTGTGTGTTTGTGTGTGCGCGCGTGTTTGTGTGCGTGACGTGCGTGTGTGTGTTTGTGTGTGTGACGTGCTTGCGTTTGTGTGTGTGTGTGTGTGCGCGCGTGTTTGTGTGCGTGACGTGCGCGTGTGTGTTTGTGTGTGTGACGTGCTTGCGTGTGTGTGTGTGTGTGTGTGTGTGTGTGTGTGTGCGCGCGCGCGTGTGCGCACGCCTATGACTCAGGCCAGGAAGTGGACACTCACAGCACTCCACGGGGATGGAGGCGGCCTGCAGCGACAGCACCTTGCCGTTGGGTTGAGGGATGTGGACCCGGAACACCACCCGTACCCGCGTGTTCTTCCTGCCGATGTCCGTCTCGCCCTTCCGCAGCTCGATGTCGGAGTTCCGCAGCTTCAGGATGCCGGCGCAGTCGATGCTGAAAGGCAGAGGAGGGGGGAAATGTGTTGGCCCCCACACAGCACTTTGCAGTTTTGGCAAATCACCTAAGACATATTGAAGCAGTGAGGGCCTGCGAGTGATAAAAAACAACCACAGCCCAGTAGGGGATTGGCAATGAGACGCAAATTAAGTGTAGGATCACAAATTATAAAGGCCTGTGAATATGATTTATTACAACTGTAAATGTGAAAATCCCGACCAAATCCCTTCCTATGAATTCCAATGTAAACGAAACCAGACCTTATATAAATATAATCATCCGGGTGATGCGGAATCATAAGTACGGAAATAAAGTCTGTTTTTGTGCTTGGTGGGAAACCCCTCCAATTTTCCTCCTGTGCCTGTTGGGTTGAATTAAAAACAAAAATCTATAAAATCCCTTTTGGACGATGTTTGGAACCCCATATGATCATAAACGTGGTTATTTTTACATTGGGACAGGGCTTCCTCCATGGTGGTAAGCTCATAACTGAGTAATATAACGCTTTAGTGCTTCTGACGTCTACCTGGCTGACATGTTGTTTTCGGGCAGGAGAGGAATTTCGAGAACTTTGGTGCTGGAGATGATGATCTCTTGGCTGGCGGTGGCCACCGTCTTCCCGGTGATCCGGTGCACCTGGTAGAAGGCGTGCGGCCTCAAGTAACGGTCATCTGCTGTTCCAATGAACATCTGCAGGTTGACGGGCTTCTCGCTGTAGCCAATGAGCTGAGACAAGACAGAGGGAGAGAGAGAAAAACAGAAGAAAAACAGATGTTAGCGCAGGAGGTCCAGATGAGAGGTGTGAAGGAACGAATGCTCCATACATTTCCACTGCTTTCAGGAGGCCACCTTTCTTGGAGGGACCCTAAATGTCAGGTTGACGGTGTTGGGATATTTCTGGCGGGGCCTCTGGAGATTCATCTGCTGCTCTGGCCTCCAACCAGTTCAACAATGATGTTCTCCACTAACAGCCTTATCATTTGTTCCCCTTGCACGCCTTCTTCACAGGGTCCTGCACAGGGCACTGTTGCCTCTTAAACCCCCACATCTGAGCAGAACCTCCAACCCTGGTCTTGTAACGAGCTACCACACAAAGGCAGCAGTGAAGCAAAGCAAGAAGCACGTTTCTCAAACATGAGGAAAAAAGAACATGGAAGCGCGACCGAGAGAAAGAAAAAAAAAAAACGATCATGACAGAAATAGTGACCACAACATCATACAAAGAAAATAAAAAATAAAATAAAATAAATGAGCGCCTACAAGTCACTTTAACTCATTCTGTGAGGTCTAAATGCAGTGCATTTAAAGCAGCTTTTAATGGTTACGCTGTGGTATATTAAAAAAATAAAAATAAGAAAACTGACAGTAGAAATGTCAACGCTCCCTTCAGATCCAGTTGTGTGGAGTGAGTGTGTGCCAAGCTGGGCTGGCACGGCCACATAGCAGGAAGCTGCACTCCCCACTAGTCCTTGGCTCCTGGCACCCGGGCCTCCAGGCAGACAGGTGAGTGGTTCTGCTGAAGGAGGAGCGGTGGTGGGTGGATGTCGGGAAACGGGTGGAGGGAATATGGAAAGGAGGGCAGAGCCTTTTCCTCCTCAGAGGGACAGAACAAACACACAGGCCGCACAATCCCACCACTGTCGGAATGTTGTGCTTGGCAAGTCTCCGTGACGGCAGGATGGCACCCACCCCCCCCCCCCCCCACCATACATACACTCCCACCAAACCCAAAGCTCCTCCAGCTCAGATGTTGGGCAGCCCCGTTGAGGGTAACAGAAGAGAACAAGGCCTTTCATTGGCGTTTCACCCCAGGAACCCGCCAAGCCTCAGCAACGCCACAGCTGGCTCCCTGAGCCTTTCTGCCCTTTGGGGTGTGCGTCACACACTCACTGTGTCCATGTCTGCTACCAGAGTGTGCTGGATGGATGGAAGGAATGGACGTGGGTGTAGTTTGGGATTTGTCATGTGCTGTTCCAAAACCAGCTCAAACAAAAAAAAAAAAAATCTTAAATTGGTCACAATTAGGCCCTGGAAACACATGTACCTGAGAAAAACAGTGAGCGAGCGCTACCAAAGACATGCGTGCTTAGTTTCAAAATATTGACTTCCTCTGAAACCAATTAAAATGGGCCATGTTGGTTTGTGCTTCAGCAGTGTTATAAAGCATTCCTTGTTTTCCAACGCGCTGTGGTGGCATCGGAGGGAGTGTTCACGAGAGCCGAGGCCATTGGGCTTACAGTACCGGAGGCTTTGCTCACGTTTGCATCTCCCTCTCTCTCTCTCTCTCTCTCTCTCTCTCTCTCTCTCACTACTGCCAAGACGACCCCCTGTGGAGTAAGAAGTGGAGGTATGGAGGGCGGCGAGGTCAAACAGAGCAGTGGAAAAATGTACTATTATTTAGTGTGCTAACACGGGGGGCTGGGTGAGAGCACCAGCCTCCAGAGGCACGTCCTCTCACCGAGCCCCCCGTGTTAGCACAGCACCACCCTGCCTGCCTGCCTAGTACCCACCTCAAATCTCCTCCATAAAGCTGCTGTGTTCTGAGTTGAATCAAAACCGTGTATCTAGAAAGACTTGTGTGCTATTGAACTCAACAAGACCCCAATGGTTCTTAATGCTTCCCAAAAGAATATTCAATAAGAGAGTATTTCCTGTGGAACAAATATAATTCTAGCCATTAGAGATGTGGCTTATTGCTACTGCTTAGCAACAAATGTTAGCTATACAGATACAACAATATAATGACTGTTGGCTTAACATGACCAGATGCCTCAATGCTAGTCACTTTTTGTAAAGCGCATGACACACAGGCATAGCATTGTTTAGCAACTAGCGAGGCCACGGTGCTCTGTTTACATCCTATACCTGCCCCTTCCTCGAGCCCTCCTGACACATATACACAAACACACAGAAACATTATACACACACATACTGTAGTACACACCTTTGACCACTGTGGCTATCCCAGCGGCTACCCCCGGGTGATGAGGGCTGGAGAGGTCGAGGGCTATATAGGGATTTGAGCTGAGAGGTGTAGACTAAGATAACACATCTTCAGACTGAGCTGAGGGAAAGCCAAAGAGCCTGTGAACCTGCCAGGTCAGAGGTCACCATACTGTACCTCACCTTGTTCATTCATCTACAGTAGATACTAGGAGCCGTTCAGCAGTGTCTGCACTAGCTACACTATCAGCAATTAGTTCATTCAAGACATTTTGAGAACAAAATTTGGAAGCAATTTTGCCAGAACAATATATGTGAAACCTCAACTTTTAGGTCTTTATGATTGGATTGATTTCTCCCGAGAACGTGCACCAACAAAATAATTTGTTTAAGAACATAAATAACCTGTTCATTGACTGCTGTCTCCATTTTTAGAATTGAAATATCTCAGCCTTCAAAATATCCCATATTTCAGGTTTTCAAAGCTCACTTTTTGGAACAAAAGCTCCTCGGCCAATAGAATTTCAAGAGATTCCAAATCTCTCTCCTCCCATGATGGATTTTCAACTGCTCAAACATGGAGGATGGCACTACGAGCAAATGACTGGACGAAACATGTCAGCTATGAAGGATAATAATAATGCATGTTCTCAAGACAAAAACCCAACTGATAAAGCAGCATTATTGCAGTACATGATTACATTTTGCATGGTGATATTTTAACTATTCACCTGATGTTTCTTTGGATCTCTGCTCTAATTAGCTAGTTTACACTAGTTTACACTAGCTTACAGGCCACCAGAAGCTATGCCAGAGACCTGTCGATTCGCTAAATTGCTGCAAATTTGTCAGCGTCGATTTTTGATCTTTGCCATGTTGCATTCTTTTCACATGAAAAATGTGTTATTAAAGTAACAGTAAATTATACATAAAGGACACTCTAGGTGGCAGCACTGCCTGAAATGTCTAGCTGATCGGATTCTGCATGGAGTAGAGGCCAAAAAAGACCTAGACCTGGAGCCATATATTCTTTTTATGGAAAAGAAAGGGAAACAAATCTATAAATTAATCCATTAGCCTAAAAAGTAGTAGTTCCCAGTAGGGCTGCAACTAACGATTATTTTCATAATCGATTAATCTGTCGATTATCTTCTCGATTCGTTGTTTGGTCTATACCAGGGGTGCCCACACTTTTTCAGCTTGGGAGCTACTTTTAAAATGACCAAGTCAAAGTGATCTACCAAACATATTTATTTATATATATATACACCGAGTATACAGTGGAAAACAGTGGAACAATGGAAAAACAGTGGAAACAGTGGAAAAACAGTGGAAAAACAGTGTTTTTCAGTGGAAAAACAGTAAAAAAAAAAAAAAAAAAAAATGATTTCCCCCCCCCCCCCCCCCCTCAATGCCATGCGATCGACCACACTACCTTCGACGTATTGGGCACCCCTGGTCTATACAATGTCCGAAAATGGTGGCAAATGACGATCAGTGTTTCCCAAAGTCCAAGATGACGCCCTCAAATGTCTTGTTTTGTCCACAACTCAAAGATAATATCAGTTTACTGTCATACAGTAGTAAAGAGACCAGAAAATATTCCCATTTAAGAAGCTGGAATCAGAGAATTTTTACCTTTTCTCTTAAAATTGTACTCAAAACGATTACCGTAAATTCCGGACTATAAGCCGCACCTTTTTTCCCGTTTTTTGGGCTTTTTTGGCCCCTGCGGCTTATATAACGGTGCGGCTTATCTATGGATTTTTTCAAAAAAAAAAATCTCTCTTTTTTAGCACTCTTTCTAACTATAAATCCTATATAACTATAATAAGTTTTAATTTCCTCTCTTGCCCTCTTTTCACCACACTGTATGACACTGTATGACACTGTGTGCACTGTAAAAAACAACACAGGTGGTGTTGTGTTATGTTGTTTTGTTGAAATGTTAATAAATGGGAGCTTCCTCAAACAGCCATCTCTTTCCCGACAATCCCCTCTGTGCATGAACCCTTACATATGGTAATTAAACATTAAAACACAAAAAAAAAAAAAAAAAAAAAAAAAAAAAAAAACATTAAAACACCCGCGGCTTATAGTCCGGTGCGGCTTATATAAGAAAAAAATAGTCAACTTTGCAGGTGCGGCTTATACACCGGTGCGGCTTATAGTCCGGAATTTACGGTAATCGATTATCAAAATAGTTGTCGATAAATTTTCTGTCGATCGACTAATCGATTAATCGTTGCAGCTCTAGTTCCCAGATTATCGATAACTAAAATGTGCTACAGGCCTAATCTCAACACATAAACCGTGAGGAACAAGGAGGAGGAGGGCAGAAGTAGTGGCAGGACGTGCGGCCGTGCGCTACACAAGCTTTCCATGTAGAAGTCGACTGGTGACAAGGAGATGATTCCACTAAGCATCGTCTTAATGAGCTCAAACAAAAGACCCTGAGGTTAAATACTTTGTCGTCTCCACCTCCGGCACTAGATCACGCTGCAGGGCAGTTAGTCTGCAGGGCAGTTAGTCTGCAGGGCAGTTAGTCTGCAGGACAGTTAGTCTGCAGGGCAGTTAGTCTGCAGGGCAGTTAAGCTTAATTTATACTTATTATAAAGTGTCGCTCAGCACATGGTCACAGACTTAAAAGAAAGTGTCGCTCATGGTGTTGCATTTATACTTCAGAGGACGTTTGCCTCGGTTCAACGGTCACGTGACACTCGAACGCTATAAGCAGCTGCAGACAGTCAAGAGAAGAGAGGGAACGAAATGCACAGTGAAACCACCTCGGAGGCAAGATGTAACGTACTTGGCTGCAGCCGCATATAAACGACACACAACCACACAACTCACCTCCTCTCTCTCTGGGAAATTGGTCACGACATTCTTTGTGATTTTCACGAAGTCATACATCAAGGACAGGCTGATAAAAATAGCGGGGACACGTTCATTCATTTCAATCGAGCGAAAACTAGCGGGTGGCCCCCAACCAAAACAAGGAAGTCAAGCACGCGATACTATGACGTAGTCAGTGACACTAGACATTTCACCAGGTAGCAGACACTGCTCGCCGACGAAGCATAAATTGGGCTTTAGTCTGCAGGGCAGTTAGTCTGCAGGGCAGGGCAAATAGTCTGCAGGGCAGGGCAGTTAGTCTGCAGGGCAGGGCAGTTAGTCTGCAGGGCAGTTAGTCTGCAGGGAAGTTAGTCTGAGTAAGCACATGGTTTGGTTGGGGGGCATTGTACTAAGCTTTGTGTCATGCTCTAATCTCTGTGTGAGTGTGTGTGTGTGTGTGTGTGTGTGTGTGTGTGTGTGTGTGTGTGTGTGTGTGTGTGTGTGTGTGTGTTTGAGTGTGCGTGCATGTGTGTGTGTGTGTGTGTGTGTGTGTGTGTGTTTGAGTGTGCATGCATGCATGTGTGTGTGCATGTGTGTGTGTGTGAGTGTGTGTGTGTGTGTGTGTGCGTGGGTGTTTGAGTGTGTGCACGCATGTATGTGGACCTTTCTGTGTGCAAGCATGAAGGACTAAGTGAAAGTGTGTGTGTGCGCGTGACGTGTGCACAGGTAAGTGCATTTGTGAATGAGAGCAAATGACTGACTGAATCAATCATTTACTGTGTGTGTGTGTGTGTGTGTGTGTGTGTGTGTGTGTGTCCAGACGTAAGCTTGTCCTACAGTGCAGAGCTTTCTGCAGGAGACGGTGTGACTTGTCTGTGACCCAGACTAAGAGGCTTATGGGCCGATGGCCATGGACGGTCATTGCTCCCTCACAAACACGCACACACACACACACACACACACACACACACACACACACACACGCACGCACGCACGTCGCACACACAGACACACACACACACACACACACACACGTCGCACACACACACACACGCACCTCCTGAAATCACATTCCTGAAATGGAACGGACCTTTGCGGTTGTCTTCTCACCATCCCCCTTGTCAAACTGGAGCCAACTCAGCCACTGTTCAAACCTGCTCTGTGGCACAGTTACTGTACCGGGAAGGAAGTCGCTCCCAGCATCAGCAGGAGGCCTGGGTTCATCTTTAAAAACCACATTAGATCTTAAGAGCCACATGAAAGTGTCAATCTGCCTAGTAACAACCTAACAGGTAATTATCCCCCCCGCTCTGAATGGCTATAAATCACACCATTCTTCAATCTGGATTCAAAGAAACAGAGAAAGAGTCGTAGCTCTCAACAGTCTTGTGGGTTCAGTGTTGCCTGCTTCACCGTCATGTCTGCACCCTGTGGAAGTGAGTGCAGACAGGCAGTGCTTACGCGTGTGTGTGTCTGCGCACATGCACGCAGATGTGTGTGTGTGTGTGTGTGTGTGTGCACACGTGTGTGTGTGTGTGTGTGTGTGTCCATAAATCAGCGCATGTGTGGAGTTGGCAATGTTTATTCACAGCAGCATGTGTGTTCCAGACAGCATAAAATGAGTTAACAGTGTCTGGGGGAATGTATGTGTGTGAGAGGAGGAGAGACGCAGATGAAAAACTGAAATCCTTCACACGGATGTAATCTGGAGTTCGGGAAACCACAATAAAGCAGAGAAAAACAAGCATCAAAATGAGAAAGACTTGGGCTCACGTTATGTCAGTCAGGAAATGATTTGAATCCTGGAAAAGAAACTTCCAATCCCATGACAGTGTTTTCATGTTTCATGTGTTGAGTTACAGGGCACAGGAGGGAGTGGGGATGATATGCAGCATAGAGATAATAGATGTAATAGATGCATATAGATGTAAGTGGGATAGAAGCCATGGTGTGAGCCTGAGCCCACTGAGCCACTGAACCTCCAGACTCACAGACTCTTAACATGGTAAGTTTATTTGTTTAGCACATTTCATACACAGACTCACAGAGGCAATTAGAAAATATAAGATCCAAAAGTTGCAAAATTATTAACATATTTTTTAAATAAGTATAACTACAATGGATTAGTATGGTATTGTATTGTATTTCATCTCTTATTTATTTTTCCAGTGTTTCAGTTGACGGTAAATTGTCACCATGCAACAGAAAAGCCCTTAATCGTTCTCTCTCCTTCTATTTCCCCTCTCTGTCTGTCTCTCCCTCCCTCTCTCTCTCTCTCCCTCTCTCTCTGTCTGTCTCTCCCTCTCTCTCTGTCTCTCTCTCTCCCTCTCCCTCTG
>NC_139633.1:4829837-4894837 GCF_964638095.1 Poromitra crassiceps | reverse complement strand
CACAACACAGGCTGTCAAACACAAACACAACACAGGCAGTCAAACACAAACACAACACAGGCTGTCAAACACAAACACAACACAGGCTGTCAAACACAAACACAACACAGGCTGTCAAACACAAACACAACACAGGCTGTCAAACACAAACACAACACAGGCTGTCAAACACAAACACAACACAGGCTGTCAAACACAAACACAACACAGGCTGTCAAACACAAACACAACACAGGCTGTCAAACACAAACACAACACAGGCTGTCAAACACAAACACAACACAGGCTGTCAAACACAAACACAACACAGGCTGTCAAACACAAACACAACACAGGCTGTCAAACACAAACACAACACAGGCTGTCAAACACAAACACAACACAGGCTGTCAAACACAAACACAACACAGGCAGTCAAACACAAACACAACACAGGCTGTCAAACACAAACACAACACAGGCTGTCAAACACAAACACAACACAGGCTGTCAAACACAAACACAACACAGGCTGTCAAACACAAACACAACACAGGCTGTCAAACACAAACACAACACAGGCTGTCAAACACAAACACAACACAGGCAGTCAAACACAAACACAACACAGGCTGTCAAACACAAACACAACACAGGCTGTCAAACACAACACAACACAGGCTGTCAAACACAAACACAACACAGGCAGTCAAACACAAACACAACACAGGCCGTCAAACACAAACACAACACAGGCAGTCAAACACAAACACAACACAGGCAGTCAAACACAAACACAACACAGGCCGTCAAACACAAACACAACACAGGCAGTCAAACACAAACACAACACAGGCTGTCAAACACAAACACAACACAGGCTGTCAAACACAAACACAACACAGGCAGTCAAACACAAACACAACACAGGCTGTCAAACACAAACACAACACAGGCAGTCAAACACAAACACAACACAGGCAGTCAAACACAAACACAACACAGGCTGTCAAACACAAACACAACACAGGCTGTCAAACACAAACACAACACAGGCTGTCAAACACAAACACAACACATGCAGTCAAACACAAACACAACACAGGCAGTCAAACACAAACACAACACAGGCAGTCAAACACAAACACAACACAGGCCGTCAAACACAAACACAACACAGGCAGTCAAACACAAACACAACACAGGCAGTCAAACACAAACACAACACAGGCAGTCAAACACAAACACAACACAGGCTGTCAAACACAAACACAACACAGGCTGTCAAACACAAACACAACACAGGCAGTCAAACACAAACACAACACAGGCTGTCAAACACAAACACAACACAGGCAGTCAAACACAAACACAACACAGGCTGTCAAACACAAACACAACACAGGCTGTCAAACACAAACACAACACAGGCCGTCAAACACAAACACAACACAGGCAGTCAAACACAAACACAACACAGAGTCGCCTCATTCAATCGGCCACTTTGTGGTTTTGCAGCATTTTTTCCCTTCGCTATTCTGTGCCTGGCTACTAGTCAATATAGATGAAGAAGAGCTTTTAAAGCTGTGTACCAAACTGTAAAACAATACGACTCGCTGCTGGAGACGTGTAAGTACACTTGAGGACACTTACTCACGCCCTTCAGCCAGAAAATGGCTAAAGCAGGGCACACAGTGGGACATGTAAACAAGCACACATGGATAGTACTACGGTCCTGACTGAGGACGTCCACACACACACACACACACACACACACACACACACACACACACACACACACACTACACACACACACACACACACACACACACACACACCACACACACACACACACACACACACCACGCACACACCCACACACACACTACACACACACACACCCACCACACACACACACACACACCACGCACACACCCACACACACACTACACACTAGGGCTGCACGATATATCGTTTACACATCGACATTGCGATGTGCGCATGCGCGATAGTCACATCGCAGGACGTGCGATGTCAAAAGCAAATTAACTCGTCATGTTGCTTGATAAACTCTCACTTTAGGGGTAGCCTACTGAGTGAAATGCAGGCTCTCTCAAAGGAGAGAGACGCCCCGCTACTGTACTCACTCATTTAGTGCTTAGCTTCAACACAACAAACATGCACAGAGACCTAAATTGAATTATCTTTTGCTTATGTTGCGTTGCTGACAGACAGTAGCCCGTCTGTAAACGATGTGGTTGCGGAGGCGGACTTGTCCACAGTTTGCAGCGCACTCGCATACAGCAGGCTGGCTGCTGTAACTCAACATGTCCGTGGAGTGGAGATATTTACTCTTGAAACACCAAAAAGCAAGACCGCAACTTATGACACGAAGGCTGATTACTGAGAAGTTGTCCGTGTTATCACTGTGGCTGTCTCTCCCCTTCAAGTCTCTGATGTTGCATCACATGATAGCAGTAACGTTACGGTAGAGTTAATCATACATAGCGACTTATTTACACAAAACATGTCAGTGAAAATAAAAAGAGAAGAGACATATCTGGGCAATTAAATGTATATTTATTACTTTTCACGAATGAATTGTTTGTCACCGGTCGGCTGCATGTGAATCCTCGTCTCTCTGTACTGCCAGCCTTGCGCTCAAAAACCGGAACTCCGCAGATGCGGAGTGTACCACTTGGTCATTTCTGGAGGGGGTTTCCGGGGGGTCAGACCAAGTGTGTAAAGTGGCAGGGGTGTTTCATTGTTGATTTATTGAAACGTTAGAAGAACGAAAGAAGTTGAAAGCAGTGATTATAATCAATGAAATCTAATGTTTTTCTGCAAATAGCATCATTGGGAGGTAGATTCTGGCACTCAATATTAGGGGTGGGCAATATATCAATTGTATATGAATCGTCTTTGGCGCCACAATGGTGGAATGAGCTCCCCCTTTCGGTCAGTGCAGCTGAAACACTGCCTATTTTCCGTAGGAGACTAAAGACTCACCTATTTGGATTATATTTTGGCCCTTCAGGATCAGACCTTTCTTAATTGTTCATCGTGCTTATTGTTTGCTATGTCTTATAAGCGATACTTTTTATAAGTGTTTGTTGTTTTTTACCTTGTTTATTGCTTGATATATTTTTGTATTGTTGCTGATAATGTGTATTCTTTGATCTTATATTGTACTGCACTGTATTGTATTGCATTGTAAGTCGCTTTGGACAAAAGCGTCTGCTAAATGACATAAAGTAAAGTAAAGTAAAGTAAAGTATATCAATATTGTGATATGAGACTATATGGTCTTAGATGTTGGATATGGTAATATGGTGATACAGCATACATGTTGTCTTTCCCTGGTTTTAAAGGCTGCATTACACTAAGTGAAGTGTAGGCTAGTGACATTTTAAAGTAGAATGTCATAACTTACTCACTTTTTCATGTATGTAGCCTAAGTCATGGAAATCCATTGGTCAAAATGTGTATGCACCCTGATAGATGACGCTCTGAGGCCTACAGTATAGGCGACAGCCCAGTGGTTGAGAAACATTAAAATACCTAATTTCCCCTCCAAAATCAGATGGACTCCTCTACAAAATCATCCCAATCATTCTAGAAGTATTCTTTTCTTTAAAATAGAGCTATTCTGGTAATCTGGTGAAAATCTGTATTTTTTCATATCGCAATATATATCGCAGGGGCAGGGAATATCGCAATGTCAGTTTTTTCCAATATCGTGCAGCCCTACTACACACACACACACACACCACGCACACACCCACACACACACCCACACACACACACACACACACACACCCACACACACACACACACACACACACACACACCACACACCCACACATACACCACACACACACACACACACCCTTAGCTTGTTTCACATTCCTGAGTCACGCTGTCGCGCCACCACCCCCTAAATCTATGCTTGAGCGTGAAATACCACAGAAGGGTGGTCTCTGTACTTTAACTCCTGGCCTGTTTTCCCCATCCACAGTGCAGCTGGTCTCATCCACAGTGCAGCTGGTCTCATCCACAGTGTACCACAGTGTAGCTAGACTCATCCACAGTGTAGCTAGACTCATCCACAGTGTAGCTAGACTCATCCACAGTGTAGTTAGACTCATCCACAGTGCAGCTGGTCTCATCCACAGTGTAGCTAGACTCATCCACAGTGTAGCTAGACTCATCCACAGTGTAGCTAGACTCATCCACAGTGTAGCTAGACTCATCCACAGTGTAGCTAGACTCATCCACAGTGTAGCTAGACTCATCCACAGTGTAGCTAGACTCATCCACAGTGTAGTTAGACTTATCCACAGTGTAGCTAGACTCATCCACAGTGTAGCTAGACTCATCCACAGTGTAGCTAGACTCATCCACAGTGTAGCTAGACTCATCCACAGTGTAGCTAGACTCATCCACAGTGTAGTTAGACTCATCCACAGTGCAGCTGGACAGTCATCAAGTAGGGAAGGCCTGATAGAGATCACTTCATATATTAAAGCATAATGACATGAACACCAGTCACGTGTCCCGGGCCTGTGCTTGCTTGTTGAAGCCTGTGCGTTGCTGAGGGGCTGCTGCTGCTGCTGCTTGTGACTGTGTGGATCAGGTTTAGGATGAGGGGCTGCTGCTGCTGCTGCTGCTTGTGACTTAGCGTTGTACCAAGACGCTGATTACATTACACTGCATTACATTACATCCGACTTTTTCTCCTCACTTCTTCGTCCCGCAATGAATGAGTGCAACGGCTTTCTACTGCGCCACAGCGCCACAGCGCCACAGCGCCTCTATAGCGGTTGGGAGGTGTATTGCATATTGGCTCGAGCGTCTTGCATATTGGCTCGGACATCTGGGATAAAATGCACGTTTATTGTTTTTAATAAGGAATATACAAAGACCCGGCGACGCTTCCGTAGAGCTTCCTAACATCTGTGGCTTTGAGGGTGAGTACATTACATGTTGGATTTGAACGTTTATGGACACGTAAATCAGGGAAAACCAACCGGCAAACCAACCGGCGACCGGAAAAGGGGACTAGTATCCAAGACGCTGATGCAATGTAATGCAGTGTAATGTAATCAGCGTCTTGGTACAAGGCTACTTGTGACTGTGTGGATCAGGTTTAGGATGAGGGGCTGCTGCTGCTTGTGACTGTGTGGATCAGGTTTAGGATGAACCCTCGTCCCTAAAATAAAACCGCTGGATAGCGTAACATATTCAGCTCTGGCTAAATAAAGCGCTGGCTTATTTTGGGCCTTCATCTGTTCCACTGATCCAGTAATAAGGCTGGCTGGTTGGCGGGGAGGGAAAGTCCCCCTGCGCTCCACACGTGCTCACCGAGGGTGGACTTTAGGCTTGCCTTGGACAGATGAAGCCTACTGTATGCGTAAAGTAGCAAAAACTGCAGTTCCTCGAATGGCCACTTGTGGCTGGCTGCAAAAGCGAGTCATTCCCCCATTCACCCCCCTGTTAAAAGGGGGAATAAACATGTTTACAGCCTGCTTCAAAAGACAGTTCTGGTCTCTAAAGCCAACTGTCTGTACAGGTGGTGAATTTTTACATAACTCACCCATTTAGAGTCAAATAAATGGTAAAATAAAATAAAAAATACTATGTTTTAGATGTGTTTGACAGATTGCCTGTCCAGTGATCGCGCAGCTCGCCCGATCATGGACCAAAAGCAGGTCGCCCGGTCTGTCTCGAGCTGCCTGAGAACCAAGATGGCTGCTGCCAAAATGCCAAACTAAAGGCTTCAAAACGGGAGTGACACAAACACACCATCCAAAGAGGTCTGGAGAAAAGTAACACATAATGCGGAAACAGCCTCACAAAAAAGTGTTGATATTTCAAAACACCAAACATAGGGCGTCCGGGTAGTGTAGCAGTAGATTCCCTGCCTAACAACACGAGGGTCGCAGGTTCGTGCCCCCGTGTTACTGGACTGGACGAGTAGTGTTTAATCAAAAACTAACCCCAAGTATCCCTCTTTTCCTTTATCCTCTCTCATCCCCATTTTCTCTTTTCCTCTCCTCCTTGCATCTTTGCTCCTTCTTTGTCTTCCATCCTCACGCCATCTCTCTTAAGGCCGTGGCCGTGGCACCACAATCAAACATTCTACAACAAACACAGACAAACACACACACACACACACACACACACACACACACACACACACACACACACACACACGCACACACACGCACACACACGTGTGTTTGGTGTGCCATGGGCTTTATCCTCTCCTACAGGTCCTTTGACTTCTCCTGCTCCTCTCTCCATACTCTCTCTCTCTTTCCTCCTCTATTCTCCATTGCTCTCCTCTCTACTCAATTATTCTCCTCTCAACTCCTCTCCTGTCTCCTCCTGTCTCCTCCTCTCCTCTCAACTCCTCTCCTGTCTCCTCCTGTCTCCTCCTCTCCTCTCAACTCCTCTCCTGTCTCCTCCTGTCCTCTCCTGTCTCCTCCTCTCCTCTCACCTCCTCTGTTGTCTCGTCCTCTCCTCTCAACTCCTCTCCTGTATCCTTCTCTCCTTTCCTGTCTCCTCCTCTCCTCTCTTCTCCTGTCTCGTCCTCTCCTGTCTCATCCTCTCCTGTCTCATCCTCTCCTGTCCTCTCCTGTCCTTTCCTGTCTCCTCCTCTCCTCTCTTCTCCTGTCTCGTCCTCTCCTGTCTCCTCCTCTCCTCTCTTCTCCTGTCTCGTCCTCTCCTGTCTCATCCTCTCCTGTCCTCTCCTGTCCTCTCCTGTCCTCTCCTGTCCTCTCCTGTCTCCTCCTCTCACCTCCCTCAGCCCGGCAGCCCTCTGCCGTAACTGGACACTTTCTCACAGCGGCGCCTGACTCTGCCAAGTTGTTTCCCTGTGTTGCTCCACCGTTGCCATGGTGAGGCTCTGTGTGTGTATGCAGGAGTGTGTGTGTGTGTGTGTGTGTGTGTGTGTGTGTGTGTGTGTGTATGGGCGAGAGGCTACGTACACTCACATTGGTGTAAACTACAGCCCTGAAGAGCGTGTGTGTGTGTGTGTGTGTGTGTGTGTGTGTGTGTGTGTGATAGTTTGTGAGTAGTGTGTGTGTAATAGCTCGTGACTAGTGTGTGTACAACAGATGTAGAAACAGGAGCAATGGTGGTCAAGGTCACGGGTGGGCCTGGCCCATTTTATTTGGCAGTATTTCTCTACTGTGGCACCATGACCTGGGATCTATGGGCACACACACACACACACACACACACACAGACACACACACACACACACACAGACACAGACACACACACACACACAGACACACACACACACACACACACACACACAAGGTGCACATGCGCACCACACACACAAACACACAGACAAACAACAGCGCTCACAGAGGCCTGCTGTTTGCCCAGCACACCAGGGAGGGCACAGAGAGCCAGGGGGCCGGTCGACTGTTAGTTTAAACAAGGTCAATACACACACACACACACACACACACACACACACACACACACACACACACACACACATATACACACACACACACACACATAGACACACACATACACACATAGACACACACACATACGCACACAGACACATACACACACACACACACACACACACACACACACAGGGGAGCGTTTACTGTACACTGCACGAGGTCTGTATATGGCCTTGCTAGACTGGTCCAAGCTCAACTCCTCTTTCCCCCACTCTCTCTCTCTCTCTCTCTCTCTCTCTGTTTTCTCCTCCCCCTCTCAGTGACTGTTGTCTGGCTGTAGTGTGCACTAAGCCTGATTACATCAAACCAGAGCCAAGCTTCCAGCATGTTTACATCAAACACAGGCCCGGGGCAGGGTACCGCTCGCTCCGCTCAGCGCACGGCACGCAGCACGGCTCCACGCAGCACGGCTCCACGCAGCTTTGTTTGTGTGCTTCAGTCAGCCACCGCCACAACAACATGGCCACCGCACAACAACATGGCCACCGCACAACGAGTGGGAGAGAGACCTGACATGGCAAACAGTTTAACACTGGACCACGCCGAGGGGGGGTAGAGAGTCCAAAAGAGAGAGAGAGAGAGAGAGAGAGAGAGACTGGGAGAGAGAGAGAGAGAGAGAGAGAGAGAGAGAGAGAGAGAGAGAGAGAGACTGGGAGAGAGAGAGAGAGAGAGAGAGAGAGAGAGAGAGAGAGAGAGAGAGGGGAGAGATAGAGAGAGACTGGGAGAGAGAGAGAGAGAGAGAGAGAGAGAGAATGGGAGAGAGAGAGAGAGAGAGAGAGAGAGAGAGAGAGAGAGAGAGAGAGAGATGGGGTCACGGGGTCAAAATCATTTGATGCATCCAAGCCAGTGGAAATATAATGCTTATAATCTTGGACAGCTTCTGCTTCTGACAGTCTTCTCTTTCAGATCCCTGTTACCGGACACTGACGCTTCATTTAGATGTATTAACTGCAGCAGCAGCAGCAGCAGCAGCAGGCGTTAAGATAAAGGCCACAATTAAGTATTGTTTATCAACTCTCTGCTGTTATTCATTTTCAGCCCTGTTTTATAAGAAAGCTACAGTGCTACGCTGTGTGACGTGTGTGTGACGTGTGTGTGTCGTGTGTGTGTGTGTGTGTGTGTGTGTGTGTGTGTGTGTGTGTATGTGTGTGTGTCGTGTGTGAGTGCGTGCGTGTGTGTGTGTGTGTGTGTGTGTGTGTGTGTGTGTGTGTGTGTGTGTGTGTGTGTGTGTGTCTGCCAGGCGTTCTGTGTTGTGTCTGCCTGCCTGCATGTATCTGTAGCCCAGCAGGTAATACCAGAGGGGCTCCTTATATTTGTGTGGGTGCAAGCAGCACTCAATTAAGCCGGTGTAATACGCACAAGGATACCTCAGGCAGCCAGAGAGGCTTTGGACTTATGTGTCTCCTAGCAACAGCTGTAGCGATTATGGTCTGCAGCTGTAGGAACGGCTAAAACAGCCAGTCAGCCAGGTCCAGAACACCAGCCAGGTCCAGAACATCAGCCAGGTCCAGAACATCAGCCAGGTCCAGAACATCAAGCCTTTTACTACTACACTTTTACAAAGGCCAGCTGCTCAACAATCATTTGAAGTCATTGAGATCCATTTGGTTTGTCTTTGAATTAAAACAATCTGAAAAGTGCCCCAAACACTGCAGGTTCAGATCAATCCCAAACTGCTTGTGTTAAAGTACTGTGTATATATATAATATATACACAGTATATAGCATATTTAGTGGATATACCTTATTACTGTATGAACCCATTTAAAATATTCTGAAAGATTTGCTTCTCTCTTTATAACCATCAGAAAGATATTCTGGCCACCAGTTAATCGAGAGAAGCACGATTTGAATTACAATTTGCCCCTGCAGGTCTACCTTTCAAGTGAACAAGTGGTTGTGCATCTCATGTAGCAGAGATGCAGGACAGATGCATGCAGGGTGGAGGGACTTTGCAATTGAGCTCGCTAGCATGATTAGCCCAGAGTAGCTATATCTGTACACAGGAATAATAAGCAGCATTCCTCACAGAACCCAGTGCTATGAATCATCTCTGTCCAAACAATCACGTGTAAACACTGTCAGGCTGTTTGGCTTGTGTTTGTCTGGCTACTGTACGTACGATCAGGAGGGACGCTGACTGTTATGACCATTGCCAGCCAAGGTTGTTGTATGACTCTCTTGTCTTTCTTTTCGATCGCTGCCTCGCAAATGTTTTCAACGTATGCCATAGAGAGCCAAAGTGGAACGTCACTTCCTGCTTCAGCACTGTACCAGAGATTTTCATCCGCCATTTATTTTCCCATAGACATTTCGTAAAATGCTTATAAAAATAGTTTGACTTGTTCAAACCAAACGGTTCAGATGTATTTAGAAACAGCAGAGATCACACAGGGCATCTATATTTTACAAATCTTTAAACGTATCGCAAACAGATATTTGTAATAATCTGAGTATCATCTGGCAGAGGGACTTGGGGTGTGATATCAGTGAGGAAGGATGGTTAAAGATATTAGCGAATATGGGGAAATATATAAAGGAGGCGAGGGGGAAATTTACTCAATATAAATGAATACACAGGTTTTATTTTACGCCCTCTAAGCTTCACAGGATGGTTTGATGGCCAATAATTTATGTTGGAAATGTCAGGCAGAGACGGGAACGTTTCTACATGCAATATGGGAGTGCAAACTGGTTTACCCGTTTTGGAAAAAAGTAATAGAATACATAGGGAAATGGTTGGGTTCGGGGGTGCCTGTGGCACCAAGGTTATGCCTGTTGGCGGACCAAACAGAAGCGCCAAATATATCGAAGTACGACTTTGCAGTGATAAATGTAGTGGTCACGGCTGCCAGAATGATTCTCAGATTATGGAAAAGTACATCCTCTCCAGATTTAAAAAAGTGGGTAGAATTCATGTTAGAAATAGTATCATATGAACACATAGTTCACACAGTCAATGATAGAAATGAGGATTTCAAAATTATATGTTCATTTATTACAGTATGTTCATTTATTACAGGCCTGGAAATGTATAGGTGAAAGTAAAAATGTTTGTTTATGTTTATGCTGTTTATGTGTGTAAATAAATAAAAACTTTATTTACAAAAAAAACAAAAAAAAAACGGGAGAGATCGCACTAGTCGGACCAAAATGTTTAAAAAGATGCTGGTTTAAAGACAATATTTTTTTGATGTTGTTGGGGGTTTTTTGGGTCCGAGTGAAATGTTCTATGGTCTCTCCCGATTCTAAATATAGCTGAACCGTTTGATTTGACCAAGTCAAACTATTTTTTATAATCATTTTACGAAATGTCTATGGGAAAATAAATTGAGTAAGAAAATCTCTTGCTCACTGCTGAAGCAGGAAGTGACGTTGACTTTGCCTCTCTATTGGTGCACACCCTCATGCAAAGTGTCTTTCAGTTGAGTGACATAATCAGTCCTGCTAGCCCCAGTCAGTGTCTGAGCGAGACAGCATAGCTTTGATGCTGAAGCAGACATTAGCATTAGCATTAGCCTCCTGTGATGTGAAATTCCAAACACAATTTGTAGAAAATGCTCCGTAATGGCCCACCATCAGGCCTGTTCTTGGGGCAAATGACGCCCACCAACCAAGGCGCCAACGACGCATGTCAGAGTTCACCTCGTGAGGTCATCGGTGCTGTCAGAGTTTCCCCTGTGAGGTCATCAGCGATGTCAGACGGTCTAGGCTGACTGTGATGGCAGACGTGACTTTATGAGGTCACCGATGATGTCATACTTCCCTGGACGTTGTGACATCACCAACGGTGTCATACCCCGAATGTGGGGGGGGTATAAAAGGTGTTGTTCTGTTATGATATGTACGGTCCTATTCCCCTTTCTGCAATCTGAAGAATCCGCTGCTCGCGTGTGATGATTTCCCTCCGAAAACGATAATTTTGACCCTCAGTTACGATAATTCAACACTTCCCACCTGGCAACACTGATAATACCTTCTGTTTGAGACACAGCATACAAGTCAGTGTGGTACAGTGACACATCTGAAGGAATGGCTGTTCAAGCAGGTCATGGTGACATGTGGCTCCTCAAAGCCGCCTCGGCAGGAGACCTGGACACACTGAGGAGCCTGCTGCAGGAAGACCACTTCAGAAGGCAGATCAATGAGCTGTGTCTTTATCCGTGGAGGAGGACCCCTCTGTGGCACGCAGCCATGCGGGGTCATGCTGCCTGTGTGCACTACCTGATCACACAGGGAGCACAGGTAGACCTAGCTGATGATTATAACGGGACGCCTCTCTACTATGCCGTGTGCAACGGTCACCTGGACTGTGTCCGGATCCTCCTGGAAGCCGGGGCCGACCCTAACAGAATCAAACACGGCTCATACACCCCTCTCTGCATCAGTGCTGTACTCAACCACCTGGACTGCTTCCACCTGCTGCTCCAGTCCGCTGGCGTTCTGACCCGTGACGTGGCTTCTCACCTACTGGACATATTGCTGCTTAAAAGGTGCAACATGGCCGTCGTCCAGCTGCTGCTGGACCACGGTGCTGACCCGGCCCTGGTGACCACAGAGCAGGCACAGCTGGAGGAGAGGGCGGATCCTGAGGCTCTCAGGGTCTTTCTGGAGGCCAAGAGATGTCCTCACAGTCTGGCCCACGTGTGTCGGATCCAGATCCGCCAAGTGCTGGGCACACATCGCCTGAACCAAGTCCACTCCCTACCACTAACACAAGTGATGAAGGACTTCGTGCTCCACCAAAACTGACTTGAAGGACTGTCAGTTTATTTATTTTCATTTATAGATTCAGTGACTGTGTTTCAAACAACTCTCCTACACTCCCAGACGTTCCGTCCGGGGGAGGAGCTCACCCGCAGCCACCAGGAAAACCGACTCCCTGCTCAGGTAGCCCACACAAGGGCTGAGTTTGAGGCAGAGGAAGCTGCAGAGAACCGTATGGAGCTCCTATGGATCAAGGCCAGAGCCCTAGCGGCCTTTGGCCACGCTAGGAGGAAGGCACAGCAAGCAACATCTCAGGAAGAGATCCTAAGGATGGAAGCCGTAATGGCGCAGGGCTATGCTAGGTTGAAGGCCGAGCAGGAACAAAGGTCCCGATATGGTCAGCGGGCCCGAAAATGGGTCCAAGCAGAGGCTCAGCGGGCCCAAGAACAGGCCCAAGCAGAGGCTCTGCGGGCCCAAGAAGCAGCCCAGCAGCTCCAGGCCAAGGCCCTCCAAGCTAGAGAGCAGATAATCCGCCGCCTGGATAGAAGCCGACGCCTGCTGAGCCAAGCTGAGCAGGAGCCCCGGAGGGCGCCACCCACTTCACCGGTCCCCGCACCCCGGCTCAACATTTCACCCGTGCCCCGCACCTCCCACGACCAGGGTCAGGTCAGCACGGCAGCCAACGACCCAAACTATGGAACCCCCTGTTCCACTGCCCAGACAAGGGCAATGGCCATTGCCAATGCCACCAACACCCGCACCCAGGACACATCCGCCGACAAAGGTCGCCGACCCTGAGCATGCAGTAGAGTGCAACGGGCACGGCTCTGCCAAGAACGGGCCCCAAGCCCGTTCCCCCAGAAAGAAGAGGCTACCCGGCTCCCTCTGGGGGCCAGAGGCTGAACACATACGCCATAATGGACGACGGCTCAGAGTGGACCGTGCTCCTACACCCAGCAGCACAGCAGCTGGCCCTTACAGGCCAGCCAGAGGACATGCCCTTGCGGACGGTGAGGCAGGAGCCCCAGATGCTTCACAGGGGGCCGTCTCCCTCATCGTCTCGCCGGCAATTTGCCCAGAGCAGACCTATCGCACCAAGAGAGCCTTTCCGGAACCGAACCTTGGTCAAGGCGAGCAAACTTACCCCATCACCGCCCTGCAGCAGAAATTCCGCCTGAGGAATCTGCCCCTCCATCAGTTCGGGAGGATCCATCTTGCCCTGCTCATACAGCACCTATGGAAATGGAGACCGGGCTGGGATGACCCAGTCCTACCCGAGACACTGCTGCAGGCCTGGAAAGAGTGGGAGGACGAGCTACCGCAACTGCAGGTAGCTGTTGCGGTCGACATTACGCGGGGAAGGCCCCTTCCCGCACTCACCACCAGCCGTTGGGGTTGCGGACCCCCCCTTCCTTCTTCTCAGCCCAGATCGCTGGCCGGAGACACCCCAGCTCCACACAACCTCGGATCATTCCCCTTTCTGCAATCTGTAAGCTCTGTACGCGGCTTCTGCCTTGCTCCTATCTGCTTGATATTTCAATAAATTCGCCTGAAAGACATCTCCATGGTTCTAATCGATCACTGCCCATGAGCCCTTACCTAAGATCCAGCAACTTCACACTTCACACAAGGCAAGCACATAAACTTCCCTACACAATTGATTTATTAATTGCGTGGATTAATGGACAGCAACACAGCATTCTTTACTGCTTGCAATGTCACATAATGATACAAGTGGCAGAGCAAACACAAATCACTTGATCAATTTGTTGGGAGAGTGTATGATAATATGCTTATTAAAATTACTGAAGTTTAAACATTTTCAAAACATGCATAAGTAAAACAAAGGTCTACACTGTAACATAGAATCTTTCTTTCTTTTTTTCAGGCGACCCCATTTTAATTTCAGACGACCCCACTTGGGGTCGCGAACGCAAGGTTGGGAAGCACTGGCCTAGATCCTCTAGCTGGGAATTCATGACTTAAACCTTCTCATCCCCTCAGGTTTAAGGGGAAGAAAAGGTTTGAACAAGTTGGAACATTTCCTTCTCACAGATCGGAAATTTTAACAGCTCATTCCCAAAATCCTGTCTGCTTATCCACAATATTGCCTTAAGCCTTTCCAGTGTAAAGCTGTTGTCGGCTAAAATAACCTCATAACTCAAGGAAACCCGCACATATTCATTATAGGGATGTGCAAACTGGGTGTTCCTCATGTCTACATACATGGCACCATGGCCCCATGGCACCAGTCACCATGGCACGGTGACTTCAGAGGTTGGCCCCTTTTTTCAGCTCATTGTTTGGCTGCTCGATACAGTTTTAGTTTAAAAAACTAAACACTTTGCTTTTGACTCTGACTTGCACGTCAGAGTCGAAAGCAAAATCGTACCTTAGCAGGGCGGATCCTTAGCTTACAGGCAGATGGGCTTGAACCCAGGTCACTGCACCACCGTGCTGCTGAGTAAGGCCATTTCAACTAGCTAACGAGCTAGCGGCTAGCTGCTAGCCCTCCAAAGAGCACAAGCAGCAGTATAATCATCTGTATTATGAGAAACCCCAAATCACTCTCTTGAATGTATTCAACTACTAGTTTGCCCAGTTTGGCTATTGAAGCCAACATGGAAGTCCTGGGAGAGATGGTGCCCTCTACAGCTGGTTCCATCCACCACAATATGTCAAATGGGAACAATGCCCATCTTCTATATCAGCCATTCCCAACCTGTGGACCGCGGCCCACTGGTGGGCCGTAAAGGTATTGCAAGCGGACTGCCAAATCATTTGCAAACATTACGATTTTCGTAAATAAATAAATACCTTACTACTATAATTGGAGAGCTGTCTTTTTGTCTGGCCGGATTTGGCGCATCGCCTTCAGAATTTGCCAAAACACTTTTCCGGGTCTGGAATGAATTAGGCTTCACGCTCTGCAAGTTAACAGAGGTCTGTACTCCGCTGAGCGCCGCCTTCTTCTACATGAAGTTAAAGTCACGTGGCTAATTTCATTATTTTTCTCCAATATGTCTCCTCCTCTTCAGGTGTTTTATTTATTTATTGCGTCATTAAGAAGATATTTGTATGAATATCGGTGCATGTAAGGGGTCGTGTCTGCTTAATCCTGTCTTGGCTAGTATACACTACATATGAGCGTGCCTTTTTGGCCATATAAGGTAATATGGGCTGGCTTTTCCTGCTGTTGTGGGCTTCACTCTGGCTCCACCTGCTCCAACCTTTTACTCTACTGAGCGAATTCTGGGTCTCAAAACACTAATGTCAACGCCCCAAAATCCCACATCGCAGGATTCAAGCAGGCCAATAGAAGTAGTCTATTTTCTGATGTCATCAGGGACAAAACAACACACAAAGCCCTGCTATTGGCCGATACAAACACACTGTTTGTGCAACAGGCTTGATACCTTCATGTGAAATGGGAAGGATGGCTTTAGGGAACAACGCTCAGTACAATTACTGCACAAAGGAGAAGCAAATTAACGCAAGCAGTCTGTCTGTCTTTCTCTCTCTTTCAATCAGTCACACACACACACACACACACACACACACTTGACAACACAGACATGCTACGCTAACTCCCTTCAGGTCTTTTACACAGCTCCCTTCCCAGTGTTGCCTCATGCTGGTGTTTCTCTGTTCACATAGCAGCTCGGTAGGGCCTTGATCTGGGCAACAGCGTGGCCACAAAAGGAAGTCACATGTCACCATGTCCAGATGGCACAGCCATGGCGTCATCTGGTGACATCACAGCACCATCTGGTGACATCACAGCACCAGAGTCACGACCCCAGGAGGACAGGAGGTGCCGCGGAGAGCAGAGGACTTCCAAATAGAATGGGGGTTAGATGGGGGTAATTCCTGGGCTTTGGTGATATTTTAAAAGTGGAATCATAATGTTGTCATTGAAAAGTAACCTTGCTTTGCTATGCAGACAGTGCCTGAAGACAAGGAATATGGATCTCTCAACACAGCAGCCAAGTGGTTTGTTTGTTCAAATGTGGCTTTTGGCATCATAACAAAGCAGTTTTCTAAATGTGCCACTCTGTAACGATGTTTGCTACAATAACAAAAGCTCTATTGCATCCTGCTTAAGCGTGCCAGCAAAAAAGCTATGCAGTACAGTAATTGGAATGTGGTGATGTAGATAAGATCCATTCTATGTGTTCTAATTCTGTGGTAGAGAAGCTGCAGTCACTCACACTGGCACCAGAGTCACGGCCGTGTGATGGCAGGAAATAACTTGCCACACCTGGGAGACATGATACCTGCAAGCTAGTTAACAGTGTCAAGTGCTCTGACCCCATTAAGAGCAACACACTGGGTACAAATGCTAGCCGAATGCCTTTTGAGGCTTATCTGAGACTATTTGAATAAATTGTTCAGGTTTTTAAGAAGCCTACCTGCTTCATCACAAACCTGGGATCATTTCAGTCCATCCAAAAAGCACTTTGACCAATGTTGTGAATTTTGAAGTATTGGAAGTAGTACTGGGCTAAAAATTTAAATTTGAAAAAATAATTGAAGCACCCAAGCTTTTTCATTCGTTTTGTGTACACACTTACACTTTTTTATTTGAGAGGAGGGGGGCGGGGCACCAGGAGCACCTGGAGAAAAACACGAGCCGAGGCTGGCAATCATCTAAGCCACTGAGCCACCATGCCATCCTTAACTAGGTCAAAGATTTTAAACCCTATTGGAATACACACTGGAATATATATTTGTGCACGAATAATGCATATAGTCATTAATCTCATTTGTGTGACTGGAGAAGGCTCTAGTCTGAGCTGAAATGTCAGTTATCTAAAAAAGTCACACAAGAGAGAGACATGATGATGTGAATTATGACACAGCCTATGCACTTAACAAGTGTATTTAATTTGTGTGCACTTCAGAAAATCACATGCATCATAATAATACATTATGAATCATTTCTGTTATGAGATTATTATTACCTATACATAATTCACCCTCATAATGTGCTTCTGATGCCCTCTGACAATGTCTCATCGTGAGTTATCACTTCTAGTAAAGTGAGTTTTTTGCTGTTAGTATGATGTCATAATATCCAGCATCTTGTTGCACGTGATAAACTGCTATCCACCAGCAGCACAAAATAAGAAACGATAATACTAAGTGCTTTGTGTATGTGTATGTGTGTTGGGTTTTATAGTAAACGTGTTGCTGTAAAAACAGTCATGGCATCACAGGGTGAAGGTCGTGACCTTTCTCGACGGTACTTTTTACACGCTGCATAAAAAAGAGGGTAAACAGACGGACGATACAGGAGAGGCTGTTTAGTAAACGAAGGCAGCGACTGTCAGACCTGCCAGACAAGTGCTGATATCATCTAAGCCAACGACTGATTTTCTGTTGCATGTCAAGTCACATTTGGCTTGCGTGGGTTGTGTCACTGACATGCAACACAAAATTGGTCAAAATTCAAATGTGTTCCCGAAATTGTTCTGGAGCAACGTTAGGACATGTGAGAGCATTTATTTGGAAAACCAAGATTAATCCAAAAAGTGGTAGCAATCAAAGCAATGCTGAACATTATGGGTAGAGCTGCAACAATTAATCGATTCATCCATTAGTCGATCCACAGAAAGATAATCGACAACTATTTTGATAATCGATTCATTGTTTTGAGTACGGTAATTTTTTAAGGGAAAAAACGTTTCAAAATTCTCTGATTTGAGCTTCTTAAATGTGAATATTTTCTGGTTTCTCTCATCCTCTATAACAGTAAACTGAATATATCTTTGGGTTGTGGACAAAACAAGACACTTGAGGACGTCATCTTGGACTTTGGGAAACACTGATCGACATTTCTTCACCATTTTCTGACATTTTATAGACCAAACAACTAATCGATTAATCGAGAAAATAATCGTCAGACTCAGATTAATCGATAATTAAAATAATCGTTAGTTTCAGCCCTAGTTATGGGCTGAATATTGTATGAAGGTATAGTGTCAGTGGTCAAGTTACAGCGTACTCCTTCAGCCACAACAACGATGACGTGAAGCATCTTAAGCTCTCCACTCACCGGCTGCTACAAAGTTTGGTGGACTTAAGGCTGGCTCACACTACAGGATTTTCGGGCCGATTTATGCCCGATTCACCCCTCCCGAGAATCGGAGGAGAAATCTGGCCTGGCAGCTTGCCAAGCTTGGTCGGGCCCGACTTTCGGCACCGATTATCTTGTAGTGTGAGCTGTTTGCAGATCCAATCTTAACCCTCCCGATCTGCTCAAAGCCTCATCGGGGCCGTCCCGATCATATCAAACATGTTTGATATTTAGGACTGAAAATCTGCGCGAATACATCATTCTGCTGCTGCGGGAGACTCCCGTCATTATCGTTAATTGACGCGGCTCATTTGATGCGCTGCACTGCAGGTATCAGATAGGCTACCAAATACCAACAGCACAGAACCATGAGTATTTGGGGGAAAATGTCACTAATTTATATCACAATGAATGACCAATGAATAAAAAGTTGTTATATCGTAGTTTTGAGCCCCTGCCAGTCAGAGGCTGTAAACTTTTGCCGATCTCATGACATGCAGCAGGGGAATATATTTTGGTAGCGCATGTGTTTGTGTTCTCACTTGTACAGACAATAGACTCGCGTTGTTTACACGCATGCTAACTACCGTGAGATTCATTTGTTTGGCGAGACGGGCATGAAAATGAGGAAAAGAAAGAGAGGTGAGGTGGGGGCGGAGCGCTTTGGTCACTGCTGGAACCCCAAAAACGAAACAGGTTCGGAGTATGGCCGGGCATCAATGTGATTATCCTGCCGATAATCTTAATAATATCCTGTAGTGCGTGGTGCGCCACATTTACAAATCTTGTAGTGTGTGCATGTTTGAGATTCTAGGGAAGATAATCTGGGAAGATTCTCCTGTAGTGCGTGTCACAGCCAGATTTCAAAATCGGCTAGGATTGTCAGAATCCTGTAGTCTGAGCCCAGCTTAAGCCTGGACTCAAACAAGTCCCCCTGGGGAGGAGGACTCAGCCTGGACTCAAACAAGTCCCCCTGGGGAGGAGGACTCAGCCCTGGACTCAAACAAGTCCCCCTGGGGAGGAGGACTCAGCCTGGACTCAAACACATCCCCCTGGGGAGGAGGACTCAGCCTGGACTCAAACAAGTCCCCCTGGGGAGGAGGACTAAGCCTGGACTCAAACACGTCCTCCTGGGGAGGAGGACTCAGCCTGGACTCAAACAAGTCCCCCTGGGGAGGAGGACTAAGCCTGGACTCAAACAAGTCCCCCTGGGGAGGAGGACTCAGCCTGGACTCAAACAAGTCCCCCTGGGGAGGAGGACTAAGCCTGGACTCAAACAAGTCCCCCTGGGGAGGAGGACTAAGCCTGGACTCAAACAAGTCCCCCTGGGGAGGAGGACTCAGCCTGGACTCAAACAAGTCCCCCTGGGGAGGAGGACTCAGCCTGGACTCAAACAAGTCCCCCTGGGGAGGAGGACTCAGCCTGGACTCAAACAAGTCCCCCTGGGGAGGAGGACTAAGCCTGGACTCAAACAAGTCCCCCTGGGGAGGAGGACTCAGCCTGGACTCAAACAAGTCCCCCTGGGAAGGAGGACTAAGCCTGGACTCAAACAAGTCCCCCTGGGGAGGAGGACTCAGCCTGGACTCAAACAAGTCCCCCTGGGGAGGAGGACTCAGCCTGGACTCAAACAAGTCCCCCTGGGGAGGAGGACTCAGCCTGGACTCAAACAAGTCCCCCTGGGGAGGAGGACTCAGCCTGGACTCAAACAAGTCCCCCTGGGGAGGAGGACTCAGCCTGGACTCAAACAAGTCCCCCTGGGGAGGAGGACTCAGCCTGGACTCAAACAAGTCCCCCTGGGGAGGAGGACTCAGCCTGGACTCAAACAAGTCCCCCTGGGGAGGAGGACTCAGCCTGGACTCAAACAAGTCCCCCTGGGGAGGAGGACTAAGCCTGGACTCAAACAAGTCCCCCTGGGGAGGAGGACTCAGCCTGGACTCAAACACGTCGCCCTGGGTAGGAGGAATGAGGGCGAGCGTGGCCAGTGCCCGGGTGAACAAATTTGACAGCTAAATTATGCATGGTCACACATGGCGGGATAGAATCTTGGTGTCACTGCAGTTGAAACGGTTAATCATTGGCCTGAAGGGAGAGTCGAGCAAGGCCGCATGTCTGGATGTATGAGGAGATAACATGCCATTTCTAAAGGGACAAATAGAGAGGCAAAGTGACCGCCTACTGTACTTCCTGCTTCAGCACTGGACCAGAGATTTTCATCCGCCATTTATTTTCCCATAGACATTTCATAAAATGCTTATAAAAATAGTTTTACTTGTTCAAACCAAACGGTTCAGATATATTTAGAAACAGGAGAGACCACGTAACATTTCACTCGGACTAAAACGTTTAAAAAAAATTGCGGATTTAAAGAAAGTATGTTTTTAAGTTTTGGTCTGAGTGAAATGTTCTATGGTCTCTCCCGATTCTAAATATAGCTGAACCGTTTCTCTGGTACAGTGCTGAAGCAGGAAGTAGGCGGTCACTTCGCCTCTCTGTTAGGACTTGCTTGTTATTTCATGACACTCAATGAATGTGTCATTTGACTCCAAATTGAGAAAACAATATTTGAGTGCATAAGCTTAGTGGTGGGTGCCAAGTAAACAAAAAGTGCTCTTGATCAAGTGTTGTGAACATTTGGCTCCGGCTCCTCCTTCATGCTTGTGTTTCTGTGAATCAGACGCTGGGATGAATGGTGTCTGGATGAATGGTGTCTGGATGAATGGTGTCTGGATGAATGGTGTCTGGGGAAGATGGAGTGGCTCCACGGTGACACAGACACACAACAAGAATTAACGTCACAAATAAAACCCTGGGGGGAAATCAAGCCAAGTGAGCAATTAAGAAAATATCAAAAGCATGGTTAGACTGTGGACTGACTGACTTCCAGAAAGTCACTCCAGCATGTATTTATATCCTATTTTGTGAGCACAGAGCTCAATTTACATATTTTGTTTGCTAATTTTACAAGTGAACACAAAGAGTTGACAGAGTGAGACATCAAGTTGACTTTCAATCTTCATTCCCTGGTGATATATTGAAAAGACATGAGGGCAACAGTGTGGCAGCGAGATAAATTGGGCGCTGAAAGTATAATATGAAACTCATCTGACTATAAACACACACTTTGTAGTAGTGCAGGCAGTCACTTTCAATATGGCTTTCTTATCTCCATCAACAGGCACAAGGGATGATTGGTCAACCATTAAAGATTGAGAGTGTTGTGATGAAATAGACGGATTCAGTTCTGCTTTTCAACATTTGAAAAAGGAAATGTTGCAGCCAGGCACCGTTGCAGGTGCCAAGATAGATGGAGGATAGGGGACTTAAGGGTGTATGTGGTGATCTTGTGGGGTTTGACAGCCAGCTGACTGGCTAAGCCCTCATCTCTGCCATGATTGGGTTCCACAACAACGGTCATGGTCATGCTGCAAGGCCCTACCTTAATCATACACACAAAGGAAGCCTGTTGCTGTGGTCTTGAAATATTCATCAGACTGAACTCTCTCTCCCCCTCACCCTCTGTGTCTCTCAGTGTCTCTCTCTCTCTTTCTCTCTGGCCTAGTGAACAGTTACAGTTGCAGGTAGGCTAGTCTCTCTCAGCTGCGATCAGATGACAGAGTAGCTGCCTGCTCCTCTGCCCGCTTCGGCAGGTTGACTGACAGGTCTAGCTGTGCGAGAGGATCCGTGTGACAATCCACACATGCGAATATGTCAAATGAGACCCGGTACTGTAAGATTCATTCACTACCACCACTGATGTATGGCCTAATAAAGCTGTATAATGATTTATTAATGATAGCCATTAATGTAGCAACAGTCTTGTCAACAGCTATGGGTAGATTCCAGATGGCCAATAGAGAGGCAAAGTGACTGCCTACTTCCGGCTTAGGCACTGTACCAGAGATTTCCATTTCCATTTCGTAAAATGCTTATAAAAATAGTTTTACTTCGTCAAACCAAACGGTTCAGCTATATTTAGAATCGGGAGAGACCATAGAACATTTCACTCCACTGTGAAATGTGCTTCACTGTGCTTCAAAGGCTTTTTTACCATTTCTTTAGCAAATTAGCCATTAGCCATAAATTAGCCATTAGCCATAAACCTCGTCAACCTTTTCACATGCATGTGTTTGGCGTTGCTATGTGGAGAGGGCACGTGTGTTACCTTGACGACGGGGTGGCCCCCGGACGATGCTTTGACGGCTCCGCGGCTGCCCTCCGTCTCGTAGTGTGCTCGGTGGTGGGCCTTGGGGTGCACCTCTATCTTCAGCTCATACTGGCCAAACTGGCTGGGCAGCGGCCAATCCAGCGGGGGCAGGGAGGAGGTCCTGAGGGGAGAATACCACACACGCACACAGGCGCAGGGAAAAAATACAATTTACATTATGGAATTATTATGAATCATATCATAGACTGTGTAAAAAATATGGACGTAGCCACCGTGACGTCACCCATTGGTTGTTGTACTCCCGTTCTGAAGCCAACCATTTTTTTTTTACTATCGCCATCTTCTTCTTCTTCTTGTTTTTTTTAGACAGAGCCGCAACGCTGCCTGCTATTGGCCTGCGAGCTGCGTGATCACTGGACAGGTGACCTGTCAATCACGCCCCCAAACATAGTCTATTGTATCCTCTATTTTACTCTAAACGGGAGCATATTTACAAAATGAACATCATGCTAGCGATTGAGACCATAGGCTTGGTGAATATAATCTTTTTTCACATATAAGAAACCCTCCAAAGGGCTTGAGGTCTGATCACTGAAAAGATCATAAATTGCTCCACAGACAAAAAAACATTTTGAATGTGACAAAAGCACTTGGGTAGACTATTGACACCAACGCTCATGAACACATAATGACGGCAAACCCAAAACATTTGAAAAGCGAACGTAGTTTCCCCTCTGGTCTGAGACAGTATAATAGCTGTAAAGGGGGATAGTGGTGTGCGTGTCCTCAGCCCCACCAGAGAGTGAATCACTGGAATGCCCACATACATGAAGCCTGATCTGAAACCATAGCACTTGTAATAGGTCATGTTAAGAATAATCAGGTGATTCATTTTCACTATGACTTTTCACTATGAGCTCTGTTTGTGTGAGACAGAGACCGAGAGGAAAAACAGATGGAGATGAAAAATTGTGAGTGAGTGAGTAAATGAGTGAGTGACTCTGTGTGTGTGTGTGTGTGTGTGTGTGTGTGTGTGTGTGTGTGTGTGTGTGTGTGTGTGTGTGTGTTAGGGCTGCACGATTAATCGTATTTTCATCGTCATCGCAATATGAAAATGCGCGATGAACGCATCGCAAAAGTCACGTGTTATCGCAATTTTTTTTTATTTTTTTTTACAGTGCACCTGAACGCAACATGCAAGATACCGGCTGAATAAGTGTCCAAATGTTCATGTCATTCTGGCCAATACTCCACTTCTGTTATAACATTTCAGTCTGGAATATGGAATATCTTTCAATAATCTTGATGACTAAAAGGCTAAAAGTAATCTCATGTGTAAGAAATGACTGTTCTACATTGAAGTAAAAATGTAAATAATTAACTTGTTGGGTTTTGATTTTTTTTAGCTTCAAGAGTGCATTTTTGTTTGTATGACCCTCAACACAGGCTTTGAGAATCCCGTGCCACTTACTGATACATATGCTTAAATTAACACACTCATATTGCAAAATGAATTTAGGCCCTCACTGTAATACTTCAGAAGTTGAATTTGAAGTTCAGCATTAATACATTTGTCATTTTTTGTCTTAGATTTACCTTTGTGTGTTATTGCAATATAAAACTACATAATTGAGAATCGATTCTAGATTCTGGAATCGAGAATCGTTGGAATCGAGAATCGATTCTGGAATCGGATCGTGACCCCAGGAATCGGAATCGGATCGTGGCTTAGCCGGATCGGAGCACCCCTACCCATTAATATTTTTGTTTATAGCATTTTATTTATTTATCGCAGGTCATATCGTCATCGCAATATTGAACAGTGTTATCGCACATCGCAGCTTTTCCTCATATCGTGCAGCCCTAGTGTGTGTGTGTGTGTGTGTGTGTGTGTGTGTGTGTGTGGGGGGGGGGGGGGGGGTATGTGTAGTGCACCACAGGGGACGGCCTTGTGTGTTTTTCCTCCCTGTGTTTTTTTTATCTGTGTAGGGCACAATCATATTTGAACAGCTGCACTCGAAAATAAAACACTCAATGGTCTTCTCCAGAGAGAAACTGGGTCTCTCTCTCTGTTGTTGAGTGCATTAGATTAGTTTATCCCCAGTATGAACTGTAACCACTGGCAATGCCATCAGCCTTTAGTATCAATCAACCAAGCCATCCCCTATTATAATTGTTTGTTTTTATTGTTGTTAATGTTATTGTTATTGTATTATTATCCAGGGTGAATAATTGTCAACTGATAACTTGCATCACTGCCATGGCGTGGATTCAGGCTTAGTCAAAATTTGGTTTAGGGTGAATCCTAACTCCCGCCCTCCCATTTGGAGTGATTGGAGAAGTGTTTGCGGGTCTCAGAGTCGTAACGTCTCAGTCAAAGTCACGTTTCCTATGTAGTGATTGGATAGCCTTATAGTATTATCATTCTCATGTGTCTGATACAGTACCTTTAACAGTGAATAATGGACATCTGTAAAGTCACTCCACTTTATCCTTTAGTTGGGTTGAGCTTACTTTAGTTGAGTTTTACAAATAGAGCTATTTAAAGACAGCATCAGCTACATGCACTGTAATGCAAGCCACAGTGTCAAGCCTTCATACTGTACACAATCTATTATTCATGATCCAAAAGCCCTGTTGCAGGTAGGCAGGCAGGCAGTGCACACAGGCAGGCAGTGCACACAGGCAGTGCACACAGTGCAGTGTTTCCCATACATAAAGGAATTGATGGCGCACCGCCACAAAAGTATTTTGACCGCCACAATAAGAAAAAGAAAAAAAAAAGAATTACAGTGCACCTGAACGCAACATGCAACTTACCCGCTGAATAAGTGTCCAAATGTTCATGTAATTCTGGCCAATACTTCTGTTATAGCATTTCAGTCTGGAATATGGAATATCTTTCAATAATCTATGATTTAGCTGCTAAATTGTCAAATACCGCCATCTGCTCGCTACCCAGGTACTTATGTATGTACTTAACCTAACTAACTTAACCTAACTAACTATCCGGCGTGCACAACATTGTCAGCCTAAACTCCGGCTGACACCCCAAAAACCTACAATCCGCTACAGAAAAATGTATATTGTTTGCTTATTAACTGGCCCCTCGCCTTCTATCATTTCACGAAAGTGGCCCCCGGGGAAAGCAAGTTGAGTATCCCTGACCTATAGGGAGAAATTTAGTTTGTCATTGTAAACCCACAGCACAGTACCGTAATTATGACATGTTCTTCATAGATCTAGCCTTTTAATTTTGCTCTTAAGCTTTCTCAAAGTACACCAAATTCATGCATTTTACTTTAAAATGTTTAAAAAAAAATCTCGCAGGGGGGCATGCCCCCGCTCCCCCCTAAGGGGTCTGCGGTCCCCCACCACAAATACTCACAATCCTGTGGGAAACACTGGTATGTGTGTCATCCAGGTGTCCTGGATGACACACATCCTTTGATAAAGGTCGGTGACCGAAACGTCACAGAATAAATAATCTTATTTGCAAGTTTGGACGGCGTGCTTGACTCCATTTTTACAATTGATGGACAATTCTGTTCTTGTCCGACGCACCTGCCCGAAACAGAGATGTGCGGAGCTCTCCTTCTAACACTTACATGATGCCATACTTTTCTTAGCACAGCAGTGTGCACATGAAATTAGAAATGCATGTGTGTGTGTGTGTGTGTGTGTGTGTGTGCGTGCGTCTTCCATGTCCCGCATTGTGTGTGTGTGTGTGTGTGTGTGTGTGCGTGCGTGCATCTTCCATGACCCGCATTGTGTGTGTGTGTGTGTGTGTGTGTGTGTGTGTGTGTGTGTGTGTGTGTGTGTGTGTGTCTGTGTGTGTGTCTGCGTGCGTGCGTGCGTCTTTCATGACCCGCATTGTGTGTGTGTGTGTGTGTGTGTGTGTGTGTGTGTGTGTGTGTGTGTGTGTGTGTAATTTAGGTCTATGAGTCAGTGAAATGACACATCACTGTACTGTAGGCAGTATGTGCTGTCTCATGGGTGCTCTGAGCCAGCACAGTGAGTTCTACCTCAGTGTTTACCACTGGAGGCCCTTTGTGCATCTCTGTCATAAGGTGGTGTGTGTGTATACGTTTTCCCTTTGGCCACATGAGAGGCTTCTTCTAGCATGCAAACATGCCATACAGAGACTCAATGGCATGACAGATCTTTGACAGAAGAAATCAAATGGAAATCTTTGTCGAGGGGAAAGTTTTTAAACTTTCAATAAGCATGATGGTTGACTCCCTCAATTATTCCCTTTCCAAGTGTCCGTCGAGAGCTGGCTCCACCCGGCCCAAACTGATCAGAACCAATGGAAGACATGTGAGTCAGCCTTTCACTCCACACACTGACTGCCCTGTAGACTGGCACTGGATCAAGAGGAAAGAATGCATGTGGACTGACATTGTGTGTGTGTGTGTGTGTGTGTGTGTGTGTGTGTGTGTGTGTGTGTGCGTGCGTGTGTGTGTGCGTGCGTTCGTGTGTGCGTGCGTGCGTGCGTGTGCGTGCACTCTGTGGTTCCAAATCAAATTCAGCTACATTCTACAGATTCTCCAACCACAATACAGTATGACAAGGAAATGCCCCCGAAAACCACACGAGGTTGTATCTTGTTACATCAAGGCTAACTAGCCATGTTAAGCAAATCCCGTGTGATTGTAAGCCAACAGTTGGCATGGGAATAGACTGTCAGTACCATTTGCTGTTGTCACTACAGTACCTCTTTCTTGTTTGACTTAAAAATCAAGTTTACATGGTGGTGATGTACTGTATGTGCTGAGCCAGTTGTAGAATTTAAAAAGAAAGTCAGTAATCAAAGTGATAGAGTTTTTCTAGTGTTCCTGTGCCAGCAGCTGTGTGTTACTGTAACACAGATGCAGTGTAACTGTGCTACAGTCTCCCAGCCCTTCTGTTTCCCCCCTGGCAGCCATGACATAACCACCCAGGAAGTGTGGCTTTGCATGGCTGCTACGGTAACAGGAGTAGAGGAGGACAGAGGAAACATGAGCCGTGTGGCAGAGCGGAGCAGGAGCGGCGGCCTGTTGCCTGAAATAGCGTAACCTTTCTCGGATGTCCGAGCCATACTGCGGGGGCTCCCGCTGCAGGCACGTCCCCACAAGCCGGTCCCCTCTACAGCCTCCATCTTCCCCCGAGCATCCTTCCGAGCCAGCCTCTTGTGAGGCAGCTAGGAGAAGCTAAACCTCATCTCGACAGAAGTGGCAACATTATGGTGTCCACTATTTAAAGCAGCTTTGTGCGGATTATTATTATTATTTTGTTTTAATTTCTGAGGAAGAGAGACCCAGAATAAGCCTACATAAGATTTCCTGTCTCTACCTGCAAATGCTTTTGTTGATTTCCTCGTCTCTGTTTTTATTTCTTTATTCTTTCTTTCTTTTGTAATATGTGCAAATAAATAAATAAAGGAGCACCCAGTGAGTCCGTTTTTACTTCCTGGATTTTTTTTTCTTTTTCTTTTTTTAAAAATCAGAAACCAAATAAAACCCAACTAACCCAAACCCACCTCATCTCGTTCCACTGCTGGGCCAATGAAACCTACCCACTGACCAGCCGCCTAGGCCATCTGCTCAACACACACACACGCACGCACACACACACACACACACATACACACACACACACACGCGCGCGCACACACACACACACACACACACACACACACACACACACACACACACACACACACACACACACACACACACACACACACACACACACACACAGGTATTTCAAGACCCTTCTTTCCTGTGGCAGACAAGCAGGAGCTTGCACCATCTGTAGCTGATTGTAGTACCCGTAGTCCCATCTGAAGAGGGAGATTTACCTAGGAGGACCTACAGTATATTCTTTGCAATGAAGGTAATTCATGTTGGCAACTAGGCCATTTGAAGTACCGGTAGTATGGGAAATGCTAGTCTTAGCCTTAGCCCTTGTTCACACAGGATGCCAAATGTAAGTAGAACTGAAGCTTTAGGCAGGCACAAGCTGAACTGACGCCTAACCGTTCACACAAGAAGCCTTCTCTTTTCCTCTCAGTGCCTCCTCGGCGTGCCTTGAACCCGCCCACAACTCCCATTGACTTCATGCCTGGCAGCTTCAAGCTTCACGCGTCACGCTTGGAAAATAGGACTGGCCGTCGTCGCCATCCTGGACTAGTGTAATATATATATAATATATTATAAGGTAAAACAAGTAAATAGCACAGTGAACTCTCACGAATAAAGTGGGAAAATACTGCTCTCTAGCAATTATAGACATTAAACTGTGTCAGTCTTGGCCGGGTCTCTCTTGTAAAAGTCAAGATACCTTTGTTAAACGAGGACTCGGGCAACAATATTTTTGACCAAATACCTCAATATCGATACTGTGTCAATATTGTAAAGATCATGGTGCTTTCACAGAATATTGACACAATGAGATTTTTTGATAAGGAATCTGAAGACTAAGTGGGTGAGGGCAAATAATAGAACAGCTGTAACAGAGTAACCTTGCAAAAGCCAGCTGGATTATTTGCGAGATCTTGAGTTCAGATCACGTGACGGAAACAAAAGCCTCCATCTGACAGCGTCAGGTCAATAACCGTGTGGTAAGTTCAGAAGATCACATCACTTTACTGTAATGCAGCCTTTCAAACCAGGAAAAGACAAATCTTATTACCATATCACCATATCCAAAATCTAAGACGATATAGTCTCATATCACAATATCGATATACTGGCAAGTAACATCTGTGACAGTCGCATTGCTACGTCATGTTATTTAGGAGTTATCCAGGGTGAATAATCGTCAGCTGATAAGCTTTCATCGCTGCAATGGCATGGATTCAGGCTTAGTCATTGGTTCAGAGTGAATCCTAACTCCCGCCTCCCATTTGAAGTCAAGTGTTCACAGGTCTCGTGGAATGTCAGTCAAAGTCACGTTTCCCATGTAGTGTTTGGATAAGCTCAGAGCGAATAGGAATAGAGTTTGGGACTGTGGTTAGCGGCGATTGGATGAGGGCGGTCTGAGAAGCAGACGTTCGTCCTATCCTATGCCTGAGCACCTGGAAATCCCCGGGTGTTCAGTGTTTTGGACAGACGCCGTTATTTATCTGATGTTTCTTGAGAGCAAGGACTGTTTGTTTGTTTGCATCGTTGAATATAAAGTATAAAGGACCTGTCCTGTCTTTTGTTTTCGTCCCAGAGAGTTGGCCAACAGCCCAGAAAGTGGACAGTGGGCCGTCCAGGTAAAGAACGCCTTCACTACCAACAGTCACTGAATGCTGATCTCCAGTCCCAAACTGATGCACAATGTATGAGTTGATGGTTGGCGAGCGTGAGAGATGTGTGATGAAGCCACAACGTGCCAAGTCAAGGATCAAGTAGAGACACATTCAAACGCCACCGTAACACATCAATATATTCATTTGCCCAGTCCTATTCTAAACCCGACTACCGGTAATCTGAATAAATAAGCGGTTTAATGACATTCTTTCCCCAAATTGTTTGGAAAATCCAAATTTTGTTTGACAGATAAGTTGTGTGTTAATAATAACATCAATTAATTTTGCTCTGCTGCATATTAACATGTGAGAAAAGAATAAGCTGCTATTGCCTCTCTGCACGGTGCAGGAGAGATGCAGGATCAACACATGAGGGGAGACGGCTTCTTCTGTAGCATCACTGAGAACATCAAACTTATAAGATGCTAAGACTCAATGGCTGGGAATTGTCATACGGCTGACCCCCGTTGTTGTCTGGGGAGTGCTAAAGTCTGTTTGTGCAAGTGTCTGTGTGTGTGTGTGTGTGTGTGTGTGTGTGTGTGTGTGTGTGTGCATGTGTGTGTGTGTGTGTGGGCCCCTAGCCATATGTGCCCTGTGCTGATTTATAGCGCTAGGGGCCAGTGCACACAAACAAGGCCATGCCTTCATCTGCTGCACACATTTGAAGCGAGCAGGCAGCCAGACTCTCTCTGTCTCTCCTCCTTAGAAACAGCATCATGATATACCAGAGCGTCTGATCGCACCATTACCCTTTCATGTGGAGAGAGAGTGTGCCTGCATGTGTGTGTATGTGTGACTTTGGATGTGTGGGTGTGGGTGCCCCTACAGTACGCTCCTCTCCATACACCAATAACCTTATGTGACTCTATGGTGCTACCACTGTACATCAGATACACTGTATCAATGTGCTATCACAGCACATGAGAACACTGCAGATACAAAGTTCCCTCCTTTATGAACACCTATTATATATGCCTATTATATCATATGTAGAGTGCAATGTCATACGAATTTACTTCGATACAATGTTTACACTTCTCTTCTAGATCAAAAAGGTTTCTGAACTTTACGATGGCTCACCCCACTCAATAAAGATGTCTGCCACTGATTTGATTGACTCATTGTATTTATGACTAAGCAGCACATGTGCTACCTGGCCAGGTGGTGACTGCATTGATAACTGATCTCCCCACACAGCCTGCTGTTTTCAGCTTGAAGCTTCAACAGAGACACTGATCTCCACCACACAGCCTGCTGTTTTCAGCTTGAAGCTTCAACAGAGACACTGATCTCCCCACACAGCCTGCTGTTTTCAGCTTGAAGCTTCAACAGAGACACTGATCTCCACCACACAGCCTGCTGTTTTCAGCTTGAAGCTTCAACAGAGACACTGATCTCCCCACACAGCCTGCTGTTTTCAGCTTGAAGCTTCAACAGAGACACTGATCTCCACCACACAGCCTGCTGTTTTCAGCTTGAAGCTTCAACAGAAACACTGATCTCCCCACACAGCCTGCTGTTTTCAGCTTGAAGCTTCAACAGAGACACTGATCTCCACCACACAGCCTGCTGTTTTCAGCTTGAAGCTTCAACAGAGACACTGATCTCCCCACACAGCCTGCTGTTTTCAGCTTGAAGCTTCAACAGAAACACTCATCTCCCCACACAGCCTGCTGTTTTCAGCTTGAAGCTTCAACAGAAACACTGATCTCCCCACACAGCCTGCTGTTTTCAGCTTGAAGCTTCAACAGAAACACTGATCTCCCCACACAGCCTGCTGTTTTCAGCTTGAAGCTTCAACAGAAACACTCATCTCCCCACACAGCCTGCTGTTTTCAGCTTGAAGCTTCAACAGAAACACTGATCTCCACCACACAGCCTGCTGTTTTCAGCTTGAAGCTTCAACAGAAACACTGCTCTCCACCACACAGCCTGCTGTTTTCAGCTTGAAGCTTCAAAGGTCTCTAGACGTCATCCATCATGCAGAATTTCCACTTATTGCATTAACAAATGTAGGCAATTCCTTCTTAAAAAAATATCAAGGAAGTAGACCAGTAGTGGATTGACAGACAGGAAACCTTTTAAACAATTCCTCTCCTAGGGAGTCTGAGTCATAAATTGGATGACAGAACTGTGAGGTGGGGCTGGATTTAGTCAAAGTATTGTTATAAGTATACTTCCTCATCATGATCTGCTAATTACCTGAATATAGGTGTGTGACCAGGCTTGGGTTTGTTCCAGGTGAAGTGGGAGGGCACTGCGAGGAACTGTTCCCCAGGCGCGTCCTTCTTCAGGCCGTGCATGGTCTCATCTGACGGAGAGTCTAGGTGAGGGGACATATTCCCCTGGTCGTCTAAGCCCAGCTCACCTTTCCCAGTCTGCATCGCTGTTCTGTCCTGAGAGGTCTTCCTGGTCTTGGAGGGGATGTCTGCCTCAGAGGGGCAGCACTGGAAGGGCGACATGCCCACGGAGGGGCTGCCAATCCAGGTGTCCTCTGTCACACTGCCCCTAGGCGAGGGCCCCGGGGTGGGGGTGGGTGAGTGGTGGGGAGACACCGTGCCCTGGAGGCAGATGTCGGCGCTGGAGTGGCGCCTCTTGCCGCAGGGCGAGGTGGGGCGCGAGGAGGGCCGCGAGGGCGACCGCGGGCTCAGCCAATTCTCATCGGTGACACTGGTGCGTGGCGAGTGGCAGGGAGACTGCCGGGGTGACAGGGTGATGGAGTGCGAGTGGACGAAGGCAGGGTGGTGGTGCTGCCAGGGAGCCTGCTCCTCCAAGACCCCTGTTTGAGGGGAGGCACAGCCTGGGGAAGTGAGCGGGGAGCCCAGCGTGAAGCGGGCAGCCGCCTCGTTTAGCTCAGAGTCCACGTCGTCGTAGACGTGTGAGAACGATTCGCAGGACGAAGCGTCGGAGAACCAGCTCCTGGAGGAGAGGCTGCTGCACGGGCTCGGGCTGAGCGAGGAGTCCCGGTACGAGTGGTCCAGGGGCAAGTACAGGTGGTCCCTGGACAGCGGCCGCTCCCCGTGGTAGTCCCCTTCGCGGCCGTTCGCCCTCAGATCCTGCTCGTTGGCGTCCATCTCCTGCTGGCAGCTGGGTGAGATAGAGGTGATCTGGATGCTGGGGCACTCAAAGGCCTTAGGTGCCCCCATGTGGACAGGGGGCAGGAGGGGGGAGCTGCTGTACTTGGAGTCATGTGCTTCATAGCTCTGGGGTCCAGAGGTCAGCTTGTGTGGCTGAAGGCGTGGAGACGTGTTGATGACCTGGGAGTGGGACTGCATGCCATGATGACGGGGCAGGCCCACAGGCTGGTGGTGGTTGGTAAGCATTGACTGGGGCTGGCCCACATTCAGGATGTAGAATGACGTGTTGTCATCGGGCTCCAGATCTAGGCAGAGCAAGAACAAGAAAAGGAGAAGATTAAGTCCGTTATTCAGACCATATTGTCAGCCATCATCACTGATTTTCTCTGTGATCATTACCTTTGTGAATGCTAGAAAAAGTACAATACAAATGTCTGTGACAAACTTGTTTTGCTTATAGCACTTTTCTACTACTTTTATAGCAATTCTACTCGATTGACTTAACAGCGAAGACAGGAAAGGGTGTAGACCAGTTAGACGTAAGAGAGCCATCACAGATTTCAACCAGCACAGTCATAAATGGACTTGTGCTTTTACATATTAAGCAAATACGCAGAATGAGTCATCAGGGTGCTTTTCAGATGACAAGAATCATCACATTTCCGCAAAACGGTGTTTCTTCCAATACACAATATAATGTATTGGTGACCACTGCAAGTGTTAAAGTGACTGCATTGCAATAAATAAATAAATAAATAAATAAATAAATAAATAAATAAATAAATAAATAAATAAATAAATAAATAAATAAATAAATAAATAAATAAATACAAATTGAGAAATACACCTTGTTAATAAATAAATAAATAAATAAATAAATAAATAAATAAATACAGCCGCTGTACTCAGAACCAATTCTTCACATCACATAGTTCTCTCTCAGTTCCTTTTCTTGCTGAAAACAGCCTTCATGTATAAACAAAATAATAATAAACAAATATATACACACACAGCGAAGGAAAAATCCAGTCTTAAATAGTCTCATACTGTTACATAATCATCATTAATCTGTGATGTTCAGTGCATTCCAAGAGTCATTTTGTGATGAAGTGAAGCCTCATCCACTTCAACTTCAAGTTAGTGATTTCAATTCCTACGTTTCCCAGAATCACTGTTCGAGTCAAAGAAATAGTCAACATGCCTTGTGTGGTGGTTACATTGCATTATGGACTATTGAGGCTACTCTCAGTGTAGAAATTGTCATTTCTGCTGTTCTACAATGGATTCCTGCCTGTATGATTGTTGAAAGTCAGTGGAGAGACAGGAGGATGACTTTTGAACATTAGTGCCTTTATAAGACAGGTCATGGTGGAGAGACAGGAGGATGACTTTTGAAGATTAGTGCCTTTATAAGACAGGTCATGGTGGAGAGACAGGAGGATGACTTTTGAAGATTAGTGCCTTTATAAGACAGGTCATGGTGGAGAGACAGGAGGATGACTTTTGAACATTAGTGCCTTTGAAGACAGGTCATGGTGGAGAGACAGGAGGATGACTTTTGAACATTAGTGCCTTTGAAGACAGGTCATGGTGGAGAGACAGGAGGATGACTTTTGAACATTAGTGCCTTTGAAGACAGGTCATGGTGGAGAGACAGGAGGATGACTTTTGAAGATTAGTGCCTTTATAAGACAGGTCATGGTGGAGAGACAGGAGGATGACTTTTGAACATTAGTGCCTTTGAAGACAGGTCATGGTGGAGAGACAGGAGGATGACTTTTGAACATTAGTGCCTTTGAAGACAGGTCATGGTGGAGAGACAGGAGGATGACTTTTGAACATTAGTGCCTTTATAAGACAGGTCATGGTGGAGAGACAGGAGGATGACTTTTGAACATTAGTGCCTTTGAAGACAGGTCATGGTGGAGAGACAGGAGGATGACTTTTGAACATTAGTGCCTTTGAAGACAGGTCATGGTGGAGAGACAGGAGGATGACTTTTGAACATTAGTGCCTTTATAAGACAGGTCATGGTGGAGAGACAGGAGGATGACTTTTGAAGATTAGTGCCTTTATAAGACAGGTCATGGTGGAGAGACAGGAGGATGACTTTTGAACATTAGTGCCTTTGAAGACAGGTCATGGTGGAGAGACAGGAGGATGACTTTTGAACATTAGTGCCTTTATAAGACAGGTCATGGTGGAGAGTCATGGTGGAGAGTCATGGTGGAGAGTCAGGAGGATGATTGCCACAAGGGTCCCAGGTCAGATTGTACCATTTAAAGTCTGCTTCTTCAAATCAAGTCAAACATATAAGCCTACAATCCTGACTGTGTACTGTAACTTCATTGATCAAGCATAGCACATTATGCTTACACTGCCAGTGTTTGATCCACACACATCCGCTCATACACTGTAGGAGTGTGAGATGCTTCAAGCGTCTGGCATATTCTTTGCGCACGCGCTGGAGGCGGGGCTCCGAGGAGGGTGCGCAAACAGAACATAGTCAGTGCGCAGCTCGCTCCTCCCACCCCCCTCCTCCTGTGGAAGCTCCAGGGGAAAATGGCGGCGATTAGTGCCAGGCAGTCTGAATGAAATTGAATGTAACGTTCCCAATTCTATGTATTAAATTCTAAAAAACGACCCTCAACATTTGGGAAGGCTAAGCCACACAACTAGTTCGTTATAATCGAACGTCATGCTTCGAGGGCGACTTTACGACGATGAGGACGGTGAGGACTCAATCACAGCAGATATCCGCTGATAGCCTACCACGGAGATCTCACAGGCACAAGCAGCAAAACCCGACGCGCTGATAGAAAAATCTCCATGGACGCGCCGCGCCGCGCTCAGGCCTCGCCCCCCGACACGCCCCGTGCGATGACGTCAAAATCGCCGCGCGCCCTATGCGCTTGGCTGGCCGCCAAGACTATGCCAAAGGCTTTACACAGAGGCAGCCACCACATAGAAAATACATGCATTATTCAAAAGGCCTAAGATGGGATTGAATCCCTGCAGTATTGAGTATTTCCAAAATGAACAAGCTGTTGTTCAAAACAGAACATCATATTGTTTGTATAGTTTGGCCTCTTGCATCCAAGGTTAGTGAACAGTCATAGAGAAAGAGTGAGAAAAGCCCCTGGCTGTTGTTCATTCATTTTATTGGTACCTTTATTGGTTATTGGTGCTATTCAGTTTGGCTGGCCTGCTTCCCGGGAGGATCGCCCTCCTCTCCTCTCAAACAACAAGATGGTTATGGCATCACTGATACATACTGCCATCCCACATCGATTTATTAAGAAAGGCAGGAGTGTGTGTGTGTGTGTGTGTGTGTGTGTGTGTGTGTGTGTGTGTGTGTGTGTGTGTGTGTGTGTGTGTGTGTGTGTGTGTGTGTGTTGTGTGTTTGTATGCTTGCATTGTGTGCAATGCATGCTGCTGGTGGATGTGCAGCTTGTGTGTGTGTGTGTGTGTGTGTGTGTGTGTGTGTGTGTGCGTGCGTGCGTGCGTGCGTGTGTGCCTGTCTGTCTGTCTGTCTGTGTGTGTGTGTGTGTGTGTGTGTGTGTGTGTGTGTGTGTGTGTGTGTGTGTGTGTGTGTGTGTGTGTGTGTGTGTGTGTGCGTGCGCGTGCGCACGTGTGTGTGTGTGTCTGTCAGTGTTGCTGGGTAGCAGGCGGTCATACAGGCATTGTTCCAAGAGGGATAACCGATGAACAGTGCTACTCAGGAAACAAATTCACACAACGGTGCGTGCTCTCGCCTGTCATCACAGCTAGCCAAGGCAGGCTATTTATACCAAAGGTCAGGCAGTATGCACACACACACACACACACACACACACACACACACACACACACACACACACACGCACACGCACACACACACACACACACACACACACACACACACACACACACACACACACACACTAAATAGACAGGAGGCCATTGTCCACACTGGCACCACTCTATTAGAGGTTATTGATAAACTCCACTGACTGCGCTCTGTTGCACCTATTGGAAGCACACGCGCGCACGCGGACGACTGTTATGAAGCGCTGTGTTGATGTTTATGTGGAGACCATTGTAAGTTGCCTGTACAAAAAAGTTTAATGTGAAAACCCACATGTGAATTTAAAGTATTATGTGCATTTTTGAGGACACATGGAGGACACATGTTTTTTTACAAATGATGTGGTATTCTGACATCATGTCACAGTTTTGTGACTAAAGTGTTTTTACATTACAATATGCCAATATTTGTTTCATTGTTTCAATATGTTTTCTATTTGTTTGTGGGATTTCAATGCATTTAAGAAAATCATTATGAAGGGGCATCTGGGTAGTGTAGTGCTAAGAGCACTCGCCTACAGTACCACCGCGGAGACGCCAGTTGAATTCCCGGTAGCAGTGCTTCCGGCTTGGTCAGACGTCCTACTCCCTACAGACGCAATTGCCACAATTCTGCCGGTGGGAAGCCGGTGGGGTATGTGTCCTGGTTGCTGCACTAGCGCCTCCTCTGGTCACTCGAGGCGCCTGTTCGTGTGGGAGGGGAACTGGGGGGGGGGGGGGGGGGGGGTGATCCTCCCATACGCTACTGTACGTCGTCCTGCTGAATGATGAAACTCCTCTCTGTCAGGTGAAAAGAAGCGGTTGGCAACTGCATAATGTATCAGAGGAAACGTGCTTAGTCTATGGCTCACCCAGTTCAGTAGAGGGGCTGCCTGGAACAACGACCAGGACAGGGATTTGGCCCCAAGTACAATTGGGGAGAGAAAAAAAACGTGATGAAAAAAGAAAAGTAAATCATTGTGTCCAAAAAGCAAAATGCTTTTTAATTCATACAGAGGTTTTGAGCCAGATGTGATTGTTTTTCTATCTTGCATCCATCCTGCATGAGTACAACAGAGGCTACAAGTGATCATTAACCCATTGATACCTGATGCAGCATTTGTGTGTGTATCCCTTTAAGACCGCGAACCTCGTTAACGCGGTTCGCGGTCTTAAAGGGATACGCACACAAATGAGGGATATACACGCAAATGCTGCATCAGGTATCAATGGGTTAAATCATTAGCCTACAGCAGTAGACATCCTGCTGTGCTGTGTACCCCCTCCCCTCTACCTCCAGAGGGTACTACAGATTTTCTTCAGTACCCCCGATGTGACTGCGAGTACCCCTGGGGCTGGGGGTACACGTCACGTCACGTACCCCACTTTGGAAATAAGTGGCCTCCAGTGCAACTGAGCTAAATAATCAAATATGTATGCAAAACATCATGTATCTCAAACCACTGGGTGAGATGAAATGAAGATGAGGAATTTAAGAGGAGCAGCCTCAACTTTGAATCAACTTTGCTCCACCACTCAAATCCTATAGTGGAGGAGCAACTTTTGCCTTGTTCTGAAGGTTTCAATCGTCATCAATCTGTTATTAAAGATAGGTGTGTGTTATTACGTTATTATGTAACCCTGGTTTTTTTCATACAGAAAAGCCATGAAAAATGTGACACATTATTGACTCTCTAAAAGCAAAGGAAAACCCTGGCATGATCATGATTGTTTTTATGTACTGTATGACATGTTACTGTAGGTAACGTTAGACAACTATCTGTAGGCCATGATGCCTTCTCTGCCAGGACTCACTTGGAAAGGAGACGCTCATCTCAATGTGACTCTGTTATTAAGGCTAAGCCTGAATAATAAAATGAAGCATGCAAACACCAGCGCAGCCTCCCTCTCATGTCCTATCTGTGGGTATTCAAGCAATGATGAATCCAACGTGAATTTGATTTGAATAAAAAATTATTAGCCTAAAATGTCCTTTAGAAAATGGCAAAATGATCAGGACACCTACATACAGCCCAGTGTGTATTATTCCTAAAACACATGTATCTAGCTTGGCCAAAAGCACAGTGGAGCATGTACAGGATAAGGTTGTGAAACAACTGCGACATTACACAACACACACAACACAACACAACACAACACAACACAACACAACACAACACAACACAACACTACACTACACTACACTATGCAACACTACGCAACACAACACTTCCCCATATTCCTCAGATGCCCATCTACAGTACATCAAACTAAAAATAATTTTGTTACATTTATTAACACAATAAATAAATCTTTAGTACTAATGTTTGAGTTTGGTTGGGTCTGCCCTTCTGCGACGATGCACCTGTCGAGTTCAGGTGTGTGCAAAAGTTTTGCTCCTTCAACTTCAAATGATGTCACACAAACTCACTGACAGGCAGCTTTGTTGAATGAGAAGCTAAAGACAGTCTGAAAGGAATCTGTGAAAAGGAGAGGAGGTTTTGGGAGCCAAGTGTGTATGGGAGTCTCTGTTCTCCCTCCCCCTCCCCCCTCCTTTCCCCCTCTCTCCCTCCCTCCCACTCCCTCCCTCCCCCCTCTCCCTCCCTCCCCCTCTCTCCCTCCCTCCCCCCCTCTCTCCCTCCCCCTCTCTCCCTCCCCCTCTCTCCCTCCCCCCTCTCTCCCTCCCTCCCTCCCCCCTCTCTCCCTCCCTCTCTCCCCCTCTCTCCCTCCCTCCCACTCTCTCTCTCCCTCCCTCCCTCCCCCTCTCTCCCTCCCTCCCACTCTCTCTCTCCCTCCCTGCCCCCTCTCTCCCTCCCTCTCTCCCTCCCTCCCCCTCTCTCCCAGCAGCAGAGGCAGCAGTGGCAGACTCTTTATTTATAGCTGCTCAGCTCCACACTGGCCTTGCCTGCCTGTCACAAGATCCTCTGACGACAGCATCTGACTGACTGACAGTGAGGGAGAGAGAGAGAGACACAGAAGGACAGCGGAGAAGACAGAGAGAGAGAGAGAAAGACAGTGGAGAAGAGCGGGAGAGAGAGAGGACAGCGGAGAAGACAGAGAGAGAGAGAGGAGAGAGAGAGAAAGACAGTGGAGAAGAGCGGGAGAGAGAGAGGACAGCGGAGAAGACAGAGAGAGAGAGAGAAAGACAGTGGAGAAGAGAGGGAGAGAGAGAGGACAGCGGAGAAGACAGAGAGAGAGAGAGAAAGACAGTGGAGAAGAGAGTGAGAGAGAGAGAAAGACAGTGGAGAAGAGAGGGAGAGAGAGAAAGACAGTGGAGAAGAGAGGGAGAGAGAGAGAGAAAGAAAGTGGAGAAGACAGAGAGAGAGAGAGAGAGAGAGAGAGAGAGAGAGAGAGGAAAGACAGTGGAGAAGAGAGGGAGGGAGAGAGAAAGACAGTGGAGAAGAGAGGGAGGGAGAAAGAAAGACAGTGGAGAAGAGAGGGAGAGAGAGAGAGAGAAAGACAGTGGAGAAGACAGAGAGAGAGAGAGAGAAAGAAAGTGGAGAAGACAGAGAGAGAGAGAGAGAGAGAGAGAGAGAGAGAGAGAGAGAGAGAGAGAGAGAGAGAGAGAGAGAGAGAGAAAGACAGTGGAGAAGAGAGGGAGGGAGAGAGAAAGACAGTGGAGAAGAGAGGGAGGGAGAGAAAGACAGTGGAGAAGAGAGGGAGAGAGAGAGAAAGACAGTGGAGAAGAGAGGGAGAGAGAGAAAGACAGTGGAGAAGAGAGGGAGAGAGAGAGAGAAAGACAGTGAGAAGACAGAGAGAGAGAGAGAGAAAGAAAGTGGAGAAGACAGAGAGAGAGAGAGAGAGAGAAAGACAGTGGAGAAGAGAGGGAGGGAGAGAGAAAGACAGTGGAGAAGAGGGAGAGAGAGAAAGACAGTGGAGAAGAGAGGGAGGGAGAGAGAGAAAGACAGTGGAGAAGAGAGGGAGAGAGAGAGAGAAAGACAGTGGAGAAGAGAGGGAGAGAGAGAGAGAGAGAGAGAGAGAGAGAGAAAGACAGTGGAGAAGAGAGGGAGAGAGAGAAAGACAGTGGAGAAGAGAGGGAGAGAGAGAGAGAGACAGTGGAGAAGAGAGGGAGAAAGAGAGAGAGAGACAGTGGAGAAGAGAGGGAGAGAGAGAGAGAGACAGTGGAGAAGAGAGGGAGAGAGAGAGAGACAGTGGAGAAGAGAGGGAGAGAGAGAGAAAGACAGTGGAGAAGAGAGGGAGAGAGAGAGAGAAAGACAGTGGAGAAGACAGAGAGAGGGAGAGAGAAAGAAAGTGGAGAAGACAGAGAGAGAGAGAGAGAGAGAGAGAGAGAGAAAGACAGTGGAGAAGAGAGGGAGGGAGAGAGAAAGACAGTGGAGAAGAGGGAGAGAGAGAAAGACAGTGGAGAAGAGAGGGAGGGAGAGAGAAAGACAGTGGAGAAGAGGGAGAGAGAGAAAGACAGTGGAGAAGAGAGGGAGAGAGAGAGAGAAAGACAGTGGAGAAGAGAGGGAGAGAGAGAGAGACAGTGGAGAAGAGAGGGAGAGAGAGAGAGACAGTGGAGAAGAGAGGGAGAGAGAGAGAGAGACAGTGGAGAAGAGAGGGAGAGAGAGAGAGACAGTGGAGAAGAGAGGGAGAGAGAGAGAAAGACAGTGGAGAAGAGGGAGAGAGAGAGAGAGACAGTGGAGAAGAGAGGGAGAGAGAGAGAAAGACAGTGGAGAAGAGAGGGAGAGAGAGAGAGAGAGAGAGAGACAGTGGAGAAGAGAGGGAGAGAGAGAGAAAGACAGTGGAGAAGAGAGGGAGAGAGAGAGAGAGAGAGAGAGAGACAGTGGAGAAGAGAGGGAGAGAGAGAGAGAGAAAGACTTGGAGAGAGGGAGTGAAGAAAGCACAGTGGATCCTCTCACTAACTGATAGAGTGAATTGGTAGAGGAGAGGAAGAGATGAGATGAAGAGAGAAGGAGTGAAATAAGAGATGCAAAAAATACAAAGACAGGAAGAGGTGTGTGTGTGTGTGTGTGTGTGTGTGTGTGTGTGTGTGTGTGTGTGTGTGTGTGTGTGTGTGTGTGTGTGTGTGTGTGTGTGTGTGTGTGTGTGTGCGTGCGTGTGTGTGTGTGTGTGTGTGTGTGTGTGATGGTAGGGGGCAGTCAAGTGAAGTGAGGGTCAGTAGCCGGCAGGTTGACCCCTGAGAACACACACACACACACACTCTCACACACACACACACACACACACACACACACACACACACACACACACACACACACACACACACACACACACACACACACACACACACACACCTCTCAGTGGAGGAGCTGTGTGTGCCCTCTTTCTATAGTATAAACTATCACACGTGGCTCACCAGACCATGTTAATAGAAAACAGAACATCTTCTTTTATAGTGACATGACCTTCTGTTGCTGTTAGAGCCCGTTTAGAAAACTCAGATTGCAAAATGGTTCATGTGATGATGATGATGATGATGTATGCAGCAATGATAAAGAAATCAAGTTAAACCATTGATAATGTTAATTCTCAAGGTTAAACTGAAAGTGTAAACAATTAATTGTATTCTTCCATGAAAGATCAAACTGATTGTTTTTCTTTTTTCAACAATTTGAATTGACAATGTGGGTAATTCACATATTCAATTCATCTTACAGAAAGCCATAATATCAAGGCATAGGGACCAATTGGAATTAGTGAGAGGCGAGAGCCAGTCATAATAAGTATTCCTGTATTACAACAGAGATCCTCCTTCTTAAGAGCCTGTGTTCAGTGCATGTGCGCATCTCGTCCTCATTCAGATGCTTCTCCAAATGAGTGGGGCGGACCAGGCAGGAATGATTCCACCATCACACCATGTGTGGAGTTTGCATGTTCTCCCCGTGCCTCCCGGGGGTTTCCTTCATATAGGAACCCCCTTCACCAAAACATGCAATATCCTGGTTGCTAATGTGGTGCCTCCTCTGGTCGTTAAGGGCACCTGGTCGGAGGGAGGGGAACTGGTTGGAATAGCGTGAACCTCCCATGTGCTATGTCCTACCGGTGAAGCTTCCCCTGTCATGTGAAACGAAGCGGCTGGCTAACTGCCCATGTCTCGGAGGAAGCATGGAGCCAGTTTCGGCTCTCCCCAGATCGGCAGAGGGTGGAGTAGCAACCAGGATAATTAAATTAGCACTAATGGGGGATAAAAATGTGATAAAAAAGTCTGGGGGGGGGGGGGGAATGATTCCACCATCACAGCATCTCAGTTCACGCATCATGGTTCACGAAATAAAAGATGAAAGTTGCAGAAAGTTGGAGAGAGGCAGAAAAGACACCATAGAGCCCACAGAGTCTGAAGAGCAGCTGAAGTCTTCATCACACCAGACACTATTGTCCAGGGTAGGACAGACACTATTGTCCAGGGTAGGACAGATATGAAGTGGCAATAATGAGAAGGAGGCGTAGGCACGTGTTATTGTTGTTATTATGGTACTGCCAGAAGGAATAGTGTGTCATGGTAATCACTTTCTCACAAGGTACGCAACATTGAAGTGAAGTGAACATTGATTGATTGATTGATTGATTTATCTATAATTTATTTTTACCCATTTTTAACCAGGTTAGTCAAGGATCTCTTTTATAAGGGAGATCTTCTTCTGTGGTTAGATCCGGGCATTAGCGCAGGCAGGGAGGAGGGCTACTGCCTGCCGGCTAGTGGCTGGGTAACATCTTAGACGTAAGAGTTAACCGCCGTTGTACATTATTCATTTAATAATTAGTTTAACCGACTAGCACGTTTAAGCGTTTCAACTTAAAGGAATTGGTGATAAAAAAACATAATTGACACAAGGAATTAATAATCAGATTACAGAGAAATTTGAATGGCAGAAATGTGTTCAGAATGACGAACAGGATCCATGGTTCACCGGCCTGCGTGCGCATGGTGCAGGGAGGAGAGGAGCAGAGGAGATGCAGTCCGGCCTGCGTGCGCATGGTGCAGGGAGGAGAGGAGCAGAGGAGATGCAGTCCGGCCTGCGTGCGCATGGTGCAGGGAGGAGAGGAGCAGAGGAGATGCAGTCCGGCCTGCGTGTGCATGGTGCAGGGAGGAGAGGAGCAGAGGAGATGCAGTGCCACTGCTGACTGACTGACTGCAGGATCCGATGACAAAGGAGGTTCCGGATCCAATCAAATAGGTGCCCCGATCTGGGAAGTCCCGGATCCTGTTCCGTCAGGATCCGGCACAAATTAGGCCCTAACGTCTGGATATTGTGTTGATTTCCTGCTAACAGCTCCTTGGCAGGGTGCTGTCTGTCTCTCAGTCTCCTCAGATAACTGATTAGAAATGATCTGCCTCTGCTGGGCTGTCCTGCTGTCTCAGTGCTGCTATAACATATAACATGTTCATAAGTTCAGTCTGCACTCTCTCTGATTCTGTCTCTCTCTCTCTCTCTGCTGCATAGTGCATAAGACCCTCACCTGTACCCAATAAAGAGGAAATACCATAAAATATACCATTAACAAATCCCTCTAGTCTACCGTCTCAGGGTTTTTGTGTAAGGTCATAAGAGTTGCGGAGAGGTGTCAGACAGAGGGGACCAGGTTACCTGGCTCACAGCTTCTCTCTCTGGGCCAAGATAAGATTAGCCTGCCACCCAACACCTGTCTAGATGGGCTCTGAGGACAGGGTGAGGGGGGCACGGAGGTGGGAAAGCCCCCTGTCAGAGCCAGACACAAGGGGAGGGGAGGGGAGAGCGAAGGTGGGAAGGAAAATAGTGGTGGTTTGTAGGTGCTCACCAACTCACATCAATTCCACCCCCAAAACAATTTAAGACATTCAGCACCAGCTTTCCATACTTTACATATTCTGCAAACAAAATAAATGATTACTCAATTTATTAATTTTTTTGTAGCACTTGTAGTTCTTGTGATTTGCTACCAGCATTATTGCATTCAGATTGACTGGTGAGTGTGCGACTGGCAAAGTAACAATGCAAAGTAAATGTCTACTGTATGTGCAAGAGTGTTGTCGGCTGCACAACACTCTGCAACAACAATCAAACAGCAATGTACCGAAGTGGAATTTTGCTGAGACGATTTGCCAGGATGCTTATTAGAGATGAATGTATGAATGTACTTAACAAAGTAGTCTCCATCAAAGTAAAATAGTGCCAATATAATGTGAAGCAATATTAAGTTGTTTGAGTCTGACTCACTCAATCAAAGTCACACTGACTCAAACGACAGCCACACTGAGCTACTCCATTGTCAGCTCAGCAATGTATAGTAAGAGACGTGTTAATGTCCCATTCACATTCTTGCTATTAGCTTGGCCATATAAAAGTATTATCAGCTAATACCAAAATATTAATGTTGTCTTAATATTGCAAAACCCTTTCTCCGTACTTTGTTTCTGTTTGTTTCAGTGCCACTGGCTAATAAAGAGCTAACCAAGCTAACGTGAGCTGTATACTGTACTGACTGAAGACAAATAACCTCCAGCATCTCCTTCTAACCAGTCTAGCCTCCTCTGTCCCAGGTGCCCTCCATCCCCCCTGGCAGCTTCTGTGATCACATCAGCCTCCCCAGTGGCCTGGAGACATGAAGGTGGGGCATCTCCAGTTTTGGAGAGCTTATGGCACTGCAGCATGTGTGGAGTCAGCTGATCCGAGGGGAGCTGCTGTAAACATCACTTCATCCCCATCGCTCCATCTCAGGAGAAACACAAATCAACATCCACCCCCAGGCTGGGACCATATCAAATACACCTGACACAGCAGCAGACTACAGCAGCAGCACGGGGCTCCATGTTGGGGGGCAACAGAGCAGAGCAGAGATACCTCTATAAAAGATGACGCCATTAGCCAGGGTCAGTTATCTCAAAGAGTTATGTCGTCACAACTGCTGTGTCTCCAAAAGTCCCCAACTCTTCCCCAACAGATAGAATGTGCAATAGGCTGATGCTGCCTGTCAGGAACTATGCAACTAAGCAGAGCTTTGGCTACAATATCGGTTGAGAGACCAAATGTGATTTCCATAAAGTCGGCCTACAAAATTAATCTCTAGAGGCTTAATTACAAATATCATGACCCATCAATCTTAAAAAAAAATACAAATCTATCAGAAACAAAATGTTGCACCATTGCAGTGTTTTTGTCCTGTTTTGCAAAGTGACAATAACATGCCAGCCATTGGCCAATCCCAATGCGTGGATGCCGGCCTTGGGCCTGGGAGACCCTGCTCTCTTCCTTGGGCCTGGGAGACCCTGCTCTCTTCCTTGGGCCTGGGAGACCCTGCTCTCTCTTCCTGAAAACCCCAGTGCGTCACACACTCCTCAAGTGTCCATACATCACACAGCCAATCCGGTTAAATAAAGATCTCTAAGAGGCTTTGCTGTACCTAAGCTAATAATAGCTGCTCCTCACCGGGAGACGTTTCACCAGGGTTTTGCTGGCTGTCAGTGACACACCCCAAGGAGGATATGTCCTCACAGTATCCAAGGGGAACGGCCTAAACCACTGGTGGCGGTGGCGTCCGCCCGCCTTGGCTCCTCGACACGAGGCTCAACAGGCCCTCTGGCTGACCGTCACACTGCTGCCTGGGAGGGAACTCTCGCCTGGGGGAGAAACCTCAGAGACGTTGTTCTCCTCCTCCTCCTGCCCCTCCTCCTCCTCCCCCGTGCCCCGTGCACAGGAAGTGTGTCAGGGTCCTCCTGTCTGTGGCCTCGGCTGACACACAGGCCCACATTCTGAGGAAGCCTACTTTACTACTTAAGGGAGGGGAGGGGATGACACGCTCATGACTGCTCCAGCTTCCTGTTGGGGGGCCCAACCTTCTTGGTTTCGCCTGCTCTCTGTGTGTATTTGTGCATACAAGTGTGTGTGGTATGTGTGTATGTGCACCTGTGGTCATGCCACCCTGTATCAGTGTGCACACTGTTTGAGTGTACCTGTGTATGTGTGTGTGACTGTGAGTGTGTGTCAGGCTGTCTGTCTGTCTGTCCTCCACACACGGCTGAGCAGCAGAGTGTGGTGTTGGGGCGGGTGGGTAACCTAAGCCAGGGTTCCCTTTGTGGTGGGGAGGCAGGCTGATTAGAAGAGGCTCTGCTTACACCCCCCTGTACACAAGGCTTTTGTGTGCAGGCCAGTCTCCTCTTTCAGCTCTCTTCAAGAGCTCTGCTGACCAACACACCTCCGCTAAAGTGTGCCAACATGCCATGTACTGTACTATCACGCTATTCCAGATAACAACCTTATTAAATTGCGTTGTACAGTCACAGAAAATAGATATGCGCTCACTCCGAGTGCTGTAAGGTGCGTTAGATAGTATTACTATCTATTTGATCTATGATAGTGCTACAACAACTGACAAGTGGTTCATTTATCTTACATTGCATTTTCTCATTAAAATATTTCTATAATCTTAGTAGTGATGATGACACATTCTAATGTAAGCCAAGGAAGAAAACTGTCCGTGTTATAGACCACAAACTCCAATATGTTGCCTTTTTTTTTTTTTTTTTCTGCCAATTTGCGGAGTGCCCAGCTTAGCTTCCTTGTTAATTCTTTATCATGAACAGACAAGTTACACCAGGGTTCCCCAATTAGTTTTGCCCACGGGCCAAATATGCCAAGCCAAGGCTCAGACAGCCTCCCTCCATTGTGCGCCCAGTTGTTTTATGTGCAGATGTTCTTGCTGCTATTACCATTATTATTATTAGTAGTAGTAGTAGTAGTAAGAATAGTAGCACCTGCAGTGCTATTTTATCCATCTACATCAGGGGTGTCAAACCTATGGCCCGAGGGCCAGAACTGGCACGCCAAAGGGTCCAATCTGGCCCACAGGATAACTTTGTAAGTGTGAAAATTGCACTGAGAAATCCTTCAATCCAATTTTTCAAGCATAGGATTTGGAGCAAGTTACAACATTAAGTCGCCTATTCATGTTTTTCTGTATTCATTACTAGATGGTATACTATTTTCATTACCCTTGAATATAGAGAAGAATTGCATAGTTGCTGTCAACTGTAACGCACAGTTACAGACAATAGATTTGATATGATAGGCCTATGGTAGCTGGGATAACGCTATGTGAAAAAAACATGTCCTTAGTTAAAATGTACCTGGCCTAATTCTTTACACTAAAAGAAACAGGACAATTGTGAGTTATTATGCGTTGGTTTTCTTTGTCTGGCCCACTTGAGACCTAATTGGGTCCCATGTGGCCCGTGGACTCAGATGAGTTTGACAGCCCTGATCTGATCTAGATCATTTTGTGTTGGTTGCCTGCTGGGTTTGGGAGATATTATCGACCCTAGAGATTTCTGCCTTCTCGGGAATACAATGGAACTGGATGGCACTCGGCTTGTGGTGCTCAAAGCGCAGAAAAAATACATTTGAAAAACTCAACAGCCTTTACAGGTGTGAGTAAGGCCATGTTCAGACTAGGAGGCCAAATCTGATTTGTGAACTTTAGTGACCTATTAACGACTTTATCCAGATTGGTTTTATGAGTCTGGACGCTCCAAGTCTGATTTGTGTCACTTGTCCCAAACCACATATGGAGGTAGTTTCCAATCTGCTTCAAATGTGCTTTTGACTGATGTGTCTTCAGTGCGACCGCGCAGATCCACCAAATCTGATTTGAATGTCACTCGCAACTCATCATCAAATGTTTCTGCGCAGGGAAACCACGTCACCAACGTACGTATTTACTGACGCCCACGTCGTTACCATAGCAACCCATGCAGATAGGCTGTTTAGGTCTGGACACACAGATCCGACTTGAAAATCAGATTTGTGGCAGTGCGGACACACTCCCAAAACAGATTTGGGAAACCAATCAAGATAATGATGATTAATGACTTTATCAGCCAATCAGATTTGCCTGTAATGTGAACATGGCCTAAGAGTTAACATAAAAATTAAAGCCAAGTTTGAAATTTGGGGTGATCCGAGCATCCCCCCCCCCCCACACACACACACACATACACACACACATTCGTTTTAAGTGGCGGGCGTTGCGGCTCGTGTGATGCCATCACAAGATGGTCTCTAGTTTGACTTTACATTTTAATAATTCCGGTTTGACACAATATTAGCAGTGGCTTCCTGCAGAGCCCTCAATCCCACATTTAATTCCTTCCCACTGTTTTTTTCCAGGAACTCTGTGGCTGGCTGCTTGCCTACATTTCTAAACACAGAGTCTGTGACGCACATACACACACATTATTCTAAGGGCTGGCCTACACCTGTGGCTCTACAGCCTGCCCACCGGGTTAATGCCAGACCAATCGGTGATCCCTGAATGTGTAGTCGAGTGTGGGTCCGTGTACACATTTATTTTAGTGAGAGGAGGAAAGAGGGGGAAAAACAGGAATGTTGTTGGAAAGGGAGATAGAAAAAAGCTAGTCTCGCTCCATATAGAGTCATGAGCTACTGTTCACACCCGTTCAATCTGACATCAAGTGATCTTTGTTATTTTCTCATCCTTGTCATGTGATGTGTTATAGGGTTACATCAAAAAGATTCCCTGTAACGTCACAGGAGATCGGCAGCCAGCAGTGGCTTAACAATGGCAGCCTAAGCCAATGTTAACATATGCCGGCCTGCTAAATTAAGCTCCTAATTAACAATCTCATGCCGTGATAACATTATGGGATAAACACGTAAGTGCCAAGTGATCACCTGAACTAAATACCCACCGACGCATCCCTCTCAAACAGCACTCATTGCTTTTAGGCAACATTAATTTTGTACTCTTAAAAGAAAAATGGTGTTGAGTTGTTTGTTCACTTTTCTTTTCTTCTTCTTCCCCATTCATTCTATCTGTCATCCTGCTTTCTCTGTACACTGTCTGTCTATGCATAAAGATGTCAATGAAAAACAAAATGACTAAAAACAGTGTTGCGAGAAAATGACTTCTTTTGATATGTATGACAATTTATTTCGCCATTTAGACAGTTGTTATTTCAGCAAAAAACTCAGCTGGCTCCATCCTTACTGTAAATGCAGCATGGGGGGGGGAATAGCTTTTTATTATATGGAATCACGTGATTCACATGAATATATATGATCTAGTGATATTCAATGATGTGTCTGATGTTCACTGGGGCAGAAATAAGCCTGCTTGCTTTGGCTGTGTGTCAGACGGCTTGGCTATGTGTTGGGCTCAGTGGGGGCAGGATGAGCAGGGAGCCACAGTGCCTCCAAGGCCAACGCAGGACGGCCCCGCAGCCTCCAATAACCCAGAGCAGATAACATCAGAGGCTACTGCTAGCAGGGTGACATTTAAACAATCTGTCAGGCCTGACTGTGCCTGAAGGTAACAGAGGGAGGGAGGGATGGAGGGAGAGAGAGAGAGGGAAGGAGGGAGGGAGGGAGAGAGAGAGGGAGGGAGGGAGGGAGAGAGAGAGAGAGAGGGAGGGAGAGAGAGAGAGAGAGAGAGAGAGAGAGAGGGAGGGAGGGAGAGAGAGAGAGAGAGAGAGAGGGAGGGAGAGAGAGAGAGAGAGAGAGGGAGGGAGGGAGAGAGAGAGAGAGAGAGGGAGGGAGGGAGGGAGAGAGAGAGAGAGGGAGGGAGAGAGAGAGAGAGAGAGGGAGGGAGGGAGAGAGAGAGAGAGGGAGGGAGGGAGAGAGAGAGAGAGAGAGAGAGAGAGGGAGGGAGAGAGAGAGAGAGAGAGAGAGGGAGGGAGGGAGAGAGAGAGAGGGAGGGAGGGAGAGAGAGAGGGAGGGAGGGAGAGAGAGAGAGAGAGAGAGAGAGGGAGGGAGGGAGGGAGAGAGAGAGAGGGAGGGAGAGAGAGAGAGAGAGAGAGAGAGAGGGAGGGAGGGAGAGAGAGAGAGAGGGAGGGAGGGAGAGAGAGAGAGAGAGAGAGAGGGAGGGAGAGAGAGAGAGAGAGAGAGGGAGGGAGAGAGAGAGAGAGAGAGAGAGAGAGAGGGAGGGAGAGAGAGAGAGAGAGAGAGGGAGGGAGGGAGAGAGAGAGAGAGAGAGAGAGGGAGGGAGGGAGGGAGGGAGAGAGAGAGAGAGAGAGGGAAAAAGGGAGAGAGAGAGAGAGGCAGAGGCAGAGAAATCGGAGTTGACATTTGCAAACTGTGGGTCTGGGAAAGTGCAGTGAGACTGAATAGCTGTATTGTCCAACTGCCAAATACAGGAGACTGTCAGTGTCAACCAATAAGATGAAGTTGGAACATTAGAATGAATGCAGTTCAGCTCAGTTACCATAAGCTAATATAATAATGATAGTAATGACAGTGATAATCTGAATACCGGTACTTCATAAGAGTCAGACAAACTTGTGGTGCCTTTTATACATGTCTCTGCATGCAGGTTGAAGGTATGGAAACGATCATCTTAGCTCAATTCCTGGAAGGCTACGGGATCTAGTAAAAGGGACCCAAAAAGTAGGGAAATTGACTTTTCAAGTTCTCCAAAGACGGATGACTGGTCTAAAAAGCTATGCATTGTTAATTTGACTAATAAGACATTTGATTATATCAACTTCCTATCAAGTTCCTTTTAGGTTCTGCCTCCACTCTCTCAAGTGAAAGTGCAGTTTTGTAAACTCAAAACTTTGAGGAGTTATCTAGCTACAGTAGCCACGTAGCCATTGGTCTTTGCTATTATATAGAAAATGACCATGACCATGTTGGAATTTGAGGAATACCAGTATGCTTCCGAGCAATATTATCTGAGTCGGGGGGTCTACTGAGCAGGAGCTCCAGGAGTTGGATGCTGAGAGAGGAACTCCAGGAGTTGGATGCTGAGAGAGGAACTCCAGGAGTTGGATGCTGAGAGGGCACGGAGGGGCCGAGTTGGCAGAGCCAGAAGAACCATGGCAAGAGCCAGACCTGCAGGGGTGGTGCAAGTGTGTCAACCTATGCCAACCCACGGAAAATGTTTGTGCTGCATGGATACCAGCCTTTGGAGAAGATAAAAGGTCTGTTTCTCTACTTTTGAGAGGAGCTGCTACTTGATCCTGTGGACTGGTTTCCATGTCTTCAACCAGCGACTCTGGGCCAAGCTCCACACACACACACACACACACACACACACACACACACACACACACACACACACACACACACACACACACACACACACACACACACACACACACACACACACACACACACACTGTCTATACTAGAAAAAGGCAGCAGCAGCCTCTTCATCGCTCTCCTTCCCGTCCTCCTCCTCATCGCATCTGTGTGTCTGTCCCTGCTTTCTCTGGTCCAGAGAGTTCTACCAGCAACACTTCCAGTGGGCACTTCCGGAAACAACGTTGTAGAGTTTTAGAGTCACAATATTGTCCCTCGTTGGTTCCCCTCCAGGTCCCGGCCGCTTCGCGGGCTCGCAGACGCAGCTTGGCCGCTACACGTGCTCTGCGCTCGAACGGTAACAGAAGGTGCCAAATCATTCAAAACAATAAGCATTTTGCTTTTAGGAGCATCGTGCCAGCGTGCGGCGCTGTTCCAAAACGTGTCAACATGTGTCGTTGCCTGGGAAACGCCCATCCCATAATACAACTGTTCGCATCGCATCCCGTAATAGTATGATGATACTTGGGATGCCATTGCCAACATAGATGTGAACAGGTTAGGTTAAAAGTTTAGCGTCGCCAGCGAGGGCCCCCACCGTTGCGGTCGGGGTACGTTTCGAAATCCCTCCAGGCTTGAAATTGTTTCTAGAGGAAACACTGTATGTATATGTGTGTGTATATATATATATATATATACCTACTAGGGGTGTCACGATACACTCAGTTCACGATACGATACGATACACGATATTGGGTTCACGATAACGATACGATACGATATTTTAACAATATTCTTTTGCGATCGATTTGTAAGTTGAGGGGGCATCCTCCACGCTAATTTGAGTCATTTCACCATTTTCATCCTCCATGTCTGTAACGTCCCTCGTCTGTTCAAACAAAGCAATGAAAAGGAGAGCGAGCATGCAATCAGATGCAGATCAGTGCCACCATGTTCAGCTTCTTTTTCTCACGATATGAGATTTCATCTCAACGATACGTATTGTCACATTTTGATATCGCGATATATTGTGGGACGATATATTGTGACATCCCTAATAGACCAATTATACGCCTACGTCACAATGACAACAAACAGCGTCAGATGCGCAAGACGGAGGCAGAAAGACAGACTCCGCGCAGCCCTGTCAAGTAGTTTTCCAGTGGTCCGAAAACTATTCGAGCAAGACATGTCTTCGTGTTGTACAGTGGGATGCCAGAATCGGAAAGCTATTGTAGCAGAGTATTCGGGTCCGCCTATTCACACTTGGTTAATAAAATAATAAACGATAGAGCCAGGCTGTAACGTTATAACCAGCTTCACCTTTATTCTCCCCACATATCCTGTTCTACGGCAACCGGAGGGAACATACACAGCCTCGCACACACGCAATAGAACACAACACAACACTGAACAGTCTGTTACACTATCAACAAAGCAAGGACTAAAGTTTTACCGAATCCCGTCAACTCATACTGCTTTTAATGCTAACCGTAGGTGTCTTTGGTTGCAAGCCCAAAGAGGAAATCGTTAAAAATGCCCGACTTTGCAGTGCTCGCTGATTTCATATCAGGTATGCTGTAGTAGGCTGCTAGTGACAGCCACATCGCTCGGTTAGTTAACAACCAAGTAACGTTAAATGTCATTATTGAGTTGAACTGATTGGAACGAGGACATCATTAAAAATGCCCGAAATGTAGTGCTCTTCATAATCAGGTAAGCTGCCTGAAACTGTAGGCTGCTCAGCCACATCACTCGGTTAGAACGACCAAGTAACGTTACCTAATGTCATTATTGAGTTGTGTGCATTATCAACATAACAATATATCTTTGCAAGTTACAGAATAATTATCTACGCTATCCCCAGTTATAAAGGAATGCACGATATATGTATTGCTGGCCACTCTAGGCTTGGCGAATTGACAGCGCCAGTGCGTATGGGTCTGTAAGACGTATCCCATTAACCAACGTTAATTTCGATGCATAACATTGCTTATCACTAGGCGATAAGCTGTGGTAGTAAGCCGAGAACTGCATTTTAAAACTAAAATCTAACTGTGTGTCGCAGATGAGCACAGAGCAGTCCTGACAGCGGCGTCTTTCACACAGCTCTGTCTGTGTCAATGAGCGGCTCCGGGCTTTTTGCCTACACGATGCGCGCGCAGCTCCATGTTGACAAGCTGTATAAGGGGTCTATACCTACCTATCCCTTACCAACATTACTACAAAGAGAAAATATAGGCTATAGTTAAAAGAGTGCATGGGCCAAAAGTTCAGCGTGATTCCTGGAATATCCAGGTATCAGAAAATAAGTACTAGGCACAGAAATGAGTAAAAATAGTAGGTTATACATATTTGAGGCGGTTTACACCTTCCCAGTCTCCACATGATGTCAACACTGCCCACCCCCACCCCCCCCCTTGACTTGACCCCATCTTTTCACAGGTCAATTACACAGCTGTGCCAGCAGCCCCATTACCAGCCCACTACAGCCTGTGCACCCATAGAGAAGGATGTGGGGGGGGGGGGGGGGGTGGTGGTGGTGGTGATGGAGTTTGAAGCTCAGAGACTGTGAGGAAGGGGAGGAAGAGTGTCCCTAGGTAGAGAAGATTCCCTCTGCTCTGCTTGAGGAGAGCTTCCTAACAGCCTTATGATCTCTCTGTATCAGGGCTGTGATCGAGACAGCACAAAACAACACGACATAAATAAACAAGCAGGAAATAATCAAGGGCAAAGCAGGAAGGCAACAATTTCCCCTAAACTCAAAATCTAGAAAGATGCAGAAAATATCAATCCCTCTTTTTCACAGCCCCTACAGGTTCAAACGTGACAAGACAACCACATTTATCCCATGAGGAGCACAATATCTCTCTAATATCACAGAGACCAACAATACATATTATAAACTCTTTTGAGCTCAATAATCATGAGTTCCAAATCCTACATGGACATGTGGCAGGCATCATCTTTCACAATAAGGCTGCATCTGATTTCCCCTAAAACATGACAAAGCATTACTCACAACCTTCACACGCATTCAAATGAGTCTTCGCTCACCAAAGTCTTCATCATAAAGCACCAGCAGTCATGTGATTTCACCACATGTGATTTGGAAACATGTAGCTACAAGCAAAGACATGTCTTGATGAGGCAAGCAAGCCTACAGGGAACTGTCTTCTTAAATAAACATGATTGTTTTAGTTTAGGATTATGCAAGGATTATGTTTCTAATCTGAAACGGTACTTTTTTATCCCGTTTGAATTGTGCCACGGGGTACATGTTAAATTTTGTCAATTTAAAAGATAACTCTGCATGTCAAGAGAGTCGCAGTTTGTCCTGAAACTGAAACATACGTAAGGTTTAGTTTTGTCAATCGACTACATCTCGTCTTGCACATTATACGTCACACCATCAGCGGTCAAAATGCCAAACTCGCTTCATAACGGGGGTCCACAAACGGCTGACGTCACGGCGGCTACGTCTATGATGTTACCCAAACATGCATTACAACAATCCATATTTTATCATATTTCTATATCGTTCATATTTCATTTTTTGGGAAAAGTTTCAGCCTTAATCATATGGAACATAACGGGAGTGGGTCAAGAATAGCTGCATAGGGTGCCAATACCAAGCATTAGCCTGACTGAAACATGGCTTTGATGGGTAGCCTAAAATAAACTGGGATTCAAAGCACCCTAAGCCCAGTGTAACAAGCCCCGCCTCTCAGTAAAGGAGGCCAGGGGGAGAAGAAAAAAAACACATCAAACTAAATGCAAGAGTTGAACAGCTTTCTCTCTGGTGTAATGCGGCCCCTGGCATGTTGATACAGCGCAGCCAGTGGTAGCTTCAGTTACACTAAATTTAAACTAGACAGATGCCACACATAGTTGCTCGTGCCTCGCCCCAGGAAACAAACGTCTCTCTCATCACGCTGGCTGCTGGGACCCCTTCAGTTCAGTGGGGTTAGGGGGCACCCACATGGTGCTGCTGGGACCCCTTCAGTTCAGTGGGGTTAGGGGGCACCCACATGGTGCTGGCTGCTGGGACCCCTTCAGTTCAGTGGGGTTAGGGGGCACCCACATGGTGCTGGCTGCTGGGACCCCTTCAGTTCAGTGGGGTTAGGGGGCACCCACATGGTGCTGGCTGCTGGGACCCCTTCAGTTCAGTGGGGTTAGGGGGCACCCACATGGTGCTGGCTGCTGGGACCCCTTCAGTTCAGTGGGGTTAGGGGGCACCCACATGGTGCTGGCTGCTGGGACCCCTTCAGTTCAGTGGGGTTAGGGGGCATCACCCACATGGTGCTGGCTGCTGGGACCCCTTCAGTTCAGTGGGGTTAGGAGGCACCCACATGGTGCTGGCTGCTGGGATCCCTTCAGTTCAGTGGGGTTAGTACTGTACTGTGCTGTACTGTACTGTAGTGTACTGTACTGTGCTGTGCTGTACTGTGCTGTACTGTACTGTACTGTACTGTAGTGTACTGTACTGTGCTGTGCTGTACTGTGCTGTACTGTAGTGTACTGTACTGTGCTGTGCTGTACTGTGATGTACTGTACTGTACTGTGCTGTACTGTACTGTAGTGTACTGTACTGTGCTGTACTGTGCTGTACTGTGCTGTACTGTGCTGTACTGTACTGTACTGTGATGTACTGTACTGTACTGTGCTGTACTGTGCTGTGCTGTACTGTAGTGTACTGTACTGTGATGTACTGTACTGTACTGTACTGTACTGTGCTGTACTGTGCTGTACTGTAGTGTACTGTACTGTGATGTACTGTACTGTGCTGTACTGTACTGTGCTGTACTGTACTGTACTGTGATGTACTGTACTGTACTGTACTGTGCTGTACTGTACTGTACTGTGCTGTACTGTGCTGTGATGTACTGTACTGTACTGTACTGTACTGTACTGTGCTGTACTGTGCTGTACTGTACTGTACTGTACTGTACTGTGCTGTACTGTACTGTACTGTGATGTACTGTACTGTACTGTACTGTACTGTGCTGTACTGTGCTGTACTGTACTGTACTGTGATGTACTGTACTGTACTGTACTGTGCTGTACTGTACTGTACTGTGCTGTACTGTGCTGTGATGTACCGTAAATTCCGGACTATAAGCCGCGGCTTTTTTCCCGTTTTTTGGCCCCTGCGGCTTATATAACGGTGCGTCTTATCTATGGATTTTTTCAGAAAAAAAAAAAAAAAATACAAATAAAATCTCTCTTTTTTAGCACTCTTTCTAACTATAAATCCACTTCTGTTTTAATTTCCTCTCTTGCCCTCTTTTCACCACACCGCGGACACTGTGTGCACTGTAAAAATAAACAACGGTGGTGTTGTGTTATGTTGTTTTGTTGAAATGTTGTAATACGGTAAATGGGAGCTTCCTCAAACAGCCATCTCTTCCCGACAATCCCCTCTGTGCGTGACCACTTACATATGGTAATTACGGTAAGCAAACGGCCACTCGGGCAACAACTCCCTCCCCCGACTACCAGGAGAAAATCACAAACTTCGGCGAATTCACACAAAGGAAGATCAAGGAATATTCACAACAAGACGAGCAGTAGAAGCAACACTCTCACTTACCATGGGGAAGGTACGCAGAAATTCACACGAGGCAGCTTTCAAGTTGAAAGCAGTCAATCTCGCATTAAAAGAGAGCAGCCGCCGATCAAACAGAGCAGCCGCGCGTAACCTGGGCAAAAGGGACTGTCCGTCCGGGGGAGAACTACTGAACAACTCCCTCCCGACTATCAGGAGAAAATCACAAACTTCGGCGAATTCACACAAAGGAAGATCACGGAATATTATAGGAGTGTGAAAACATCCACAATTACCAACGGGTTCCAAAACGCTGGACTGCTGCGGGATGAAGAGGATGACGCCACGGGGACTGCCCCCTAGTCCGATACCTCACGAGTCCGATACCTCACGAGTCCGACACCTCATGGTTTTGGGTTAGGGTCTGGGGGAGGTTAGGTTTAGGCGTGGGGGTGGGAGAGGTTAGGTTTTGGGTTAGGGTCTGGGGGATGTTAGGTTTAGGCGTGGGGGTGGGAGAGGTTAGGTTTTGGGTTAGGGTCTGGGGGAAGTTAGCCTCTTTTTTCGGACTCGTGAGGTGTCGGACTCGTGAGGTATCGGACTCGTGCCATGGCACCTGAAGGAGAGAGGAGAGTGGTTGACGAAGCCACCCTGAACCTGTTCGTTTCCGACACTGAAGATGAGGACTTTGGTGGTTTCAGTACGCAGGAAGAAGAGGAAGACGAGGATTAGTGACTTGACTTCTCTGGTTACAGGTTTGCTGCACATATACGGTAGCCTATTGTTGTGTGATTTTGTCTGGGGATTAGTGACCTGACTTTTGTTTTGTTTTGTTGAAATGTTAATAAATGGGAGCTTCCCCAAACAGCGATCTCTTTCCCGACATTCCTCTCTGTGCACGAACCCTTTCATATGGTAATTAAACATCAAAACACCCGCGGCTTATAGTCCGGTGCGGCTTATAGAAGAAAAAAATAGTCAATTTTGGTCCCGCGGCTTATACACCGGTGCGTCTTATAGTCCGGAATTTACGGTACTGTACTGTACTGTACTGTACTGTACTGTGCTGTGCTGTACTGTGCTGTACTGTACTGTACTGTACTGTACTGTGCTGTACTGTACTGTGCTGTGCTGTACTGTACTGTGCATTGGGGAAAGTAGCTGAATTATCATTAATTAATTAATTAATTTAATTCACTGACATGAGCAAGATTAAGTCGGTTAGACAAATGTCGGTTTCGATACTTTTCGGTTAATTGCTCAGCCCTATTTCTACTGAGCCCTACTCTCTCTCTCTCCCACAGTCCTCTAGCTGACACTACCAGGATAACACAGTCTAGACACTTACTAGACTAAACGTCAAACACTGTCCAGTGTCCACTACTCTTATGAGTGTTATCTCCTTAAAAAAAGATTAAATCTTAGTGTACATTAGCCAAGTGGGAGTCAAGTGCAATGCACACAATATCAGCAAAACCTTATACTGGTCATATGCAGTTTAACCTTGGAGTGGAGTCCTATTGCTAAATTGGCTGCATGTTTTTACAGTTTTATAATTCTAGATAATACTTTGTCTTCTGTTTTTGCTTTTTGCTTTTTTTGGTAGATCTAATAATACTATTTCCGACACACTTCAGGACAGCCTGTACCCTCATGACAGCTGCTTGTCTGAGTGGTGAGTCCCACCCCTCGACCTCAAAGTCTAGACACAAACACACACACACACACACACACGCAGACACAAAGCACACCTGGCCAGTGTGTGGGAGTGTCGACACACTCACCTGGAGACGTGGCGCACAGCATTCTTCCTCTCCTCGCCCCGTCAAGATGGCAAAGTGCTTGAGCCGTAAAAAGAGGCGTGCTGGGATGAGAGGGGTGCTCCTGCTCTAAGCACAACCCGTGTCGAGAACCTGTCGCCTGCCCTCTGCCACTCTCTTTGGGGGCTGAAAATAGTCCACCATGAGAGCGATGTAATTTCAGTCTTTCCCACGACACGGACTGAGAGGACCGACCGAGCCAGTGGTCCAGAAGCAGCGAGGGCAATGACAGCAACTTAAGCCAGGACAAAAGCTTTCTCCACTAACTGCCGTCAGCCTGACAATTTCAGAAACTGTCTTTTTGATAGGACGCCTCGACTAGGGAACATTACGCTACGAGATCAGACCACCAGAATGTCAATGCCACAGGTACAAGATAAGAAAATGTCAGTGCATGACAGCCGAATCAAACCTGACTAGTTACTGAATGGTGGTGGTGGTGGCGACTGCTGGCATCTGGAGATTTCATTAGCCTAGATCAGACTCTCTGATGTCAATGGTGGTCTCTCTCACATCCTGAGAAAGCAGAGAGAGAGGGAGAGAGAGAGGAGAGAAGCCTCAGCGGTCCTGGTGGTGGTGGGTCGGCAATGCTCAGTGCCGGTGTCGTCGTGTGGTGACAACAACCGACAACAAAATGTTTCTTCAAGCGTGGAAAAACGGAAATAATAATGAATCAATGAAGACGGAACCAAAAATAAACAAAAAGAGAGAGAAAGGTCTGGAGAAGGAGAGAGTGAGCAAACAAAAATAGTGTTCACGTTCAACCTGAACAGCGGGGAGACAGCGGTCCGCTCCCCTCTCCTTTTCATTCCAGCACTGCCATCTGAAGCCCACATGGCATGTCTGGGCAGAGAGCCAGACACCTCCACTATGGATCTACTACTCTGCCACCCATAAAGGGCACATGTGCCCCCCTGCCTCACATCACCTCTGCCACCCAATGAGGCCGCGGACCCGTGACCCGCATAACCCCAACTCACCATCGGCTAATTCTGCCACTCTCAACAGCACTTCACTGGAGGCACTCTCCCACAACTAGGGATAAGTGCTACTTTAAGGGATATGGCCCATTCAAATGTTAGGAGGCCATTGCGCTTGTGGCCTGTGCCACCATCCCACACACTAGTACCAAATTCAAACCACTTTCAGTGCAATTTGTTTCACTGTGACAGAAAGGTGGGAAAGGTCAGAGACCGACAGCATGTATGCATAAAGTTGCTCAGAACATGAACAACCAGTTTACCACTTAACATACTAGTTTGAAATACCACATTTTATTCTTTAAAATGTGAAAGAAAATCACCCTCATTATTAGCACTCCTAAATGAAACCAACGGGTGCCACTAGCCACAAGCTAAATGGTAGAGCATGCCATATACACCATTTTTGGCTGGACCGCAAAAGCGGGGCCAGCCCTATAAATGTGAATGCTGCTGAGTGAGTGAGTGAGTGATGAAGTTACACCGTTGGTCAGCCGTGGCAGGTGGCACCCAGGTGCTCTGTTTACATCAGTTGGCACATTCGCAGCACTGCTTGATAGAGTTGCTCCGATCGATCGGCACTTGATCGGAATCGGCCGATTTGGCCTTTTTCGGCTTTGATCAGAGTTATCAAAAGTGCCGATCAAACAAGGCCGATCAGAATGACACAAAATCTGCAAGAACTACTACCAGAGACGTTTCAATATAGAGATAGTGCACTCCCAGGCTGCCAAGTAGTATTCTTCCGGTCTCCTAAAGGGCAGCTTGTGATTGGCTGTCTCTCCGTGTCATGAAGCTTCATTGGCTCCCAAGTTTCCTTAGGGGGCGTGGTGGTAGTGGCGAAAAAGTGTTTGGAAGTTGCACTCTCTCTATAGCGAAAGCAGCTTGGGCGAGAACAGCACAGCAGCTAACATGGCGTCGCCTGTCTGGCAATTTTACAACTTGTTGGAGAAGGACAACAAATTTGCCGTTTGCATTGTGTGCTCAAAGGAGATACCGCGTGGAGGAACGCAGCAGAAGAGTTTCAACACTACGAACCTCATAAGACATTTGAAGGTTTCCCACGTCAAGGAATTTGAGGAGTTTACAAAGTTGGCGAGCGCGCAGCAACCCGTACGACACTCACTCAGCTAACTGTAACAGAGACATTGAAACGACAGCAACCCTACAGCAACGACAGCAAGAAACGAAAAGAAATAAATGCAAAGCTAATGGAATTCATATGTCTTGATCAGCAGCCGCTGTCTGTTGCGGAAGACCTCGGGTTCAAACGCCTCATGTCCTGCTTGGATCCACGTTACATGCTGCCAGGACGTAAATATTTAACTGACGTTTGCCTGCCGGAATTATACCAAATTGTGTACAAGCACATCGAGAGCCTTATGAAAGACAACACCACGTCAATCAGCTTCACGACTGACATTTGGAGTTCGAGTGTCTGTCCTATGTCCATGCTGAGCCTAACTGCGCAGTTTATTGATGAAAAGTTCGACCTGAACAAAGTTGTACTTCACTCACAAGAGTTTTCTGGGTCACACACCGCGGAGGCTATCGCTGCAGCTTTCACAGACATGTTCCAAGCTGTGTTGGTGCACATGTTGTGTACATAGTATTATATTTTTTGTTTTATAAGACTGTATTTATTTTTCCACAGGAAAGCTACAGTATACAGTCTACTCTGTAAGCTCCAAGTTGTCTAAGAGAGTGTCTCTAGAGAGAGTTGCATGTTGCCTTAGCCTGCAATAAAACGGTTGTCAATTCATGATACTTTCTCATCTCCTAATTTTAATACTTAATATACAATGTCGATGTTGTTAAGAATAATTAAATATATGAATAATGCGACACAATAAATAGAAGGCTTGAATTGATGGTGATCGGTGATCGGCCATATCGGATCGGCAGATACTGCTTCCAGTGATCGGTGATCGGTGATCGGCCTCAAAAAAGCTGATCGGAGCATCTCTACTGCTTGAGCTGCTAGTTAGACAGTTTCATGGCAAGAAACATAAAGCTAACCGCTACCGTCTCCTCTCTCCACTATTCAACGGACTTAGTTAGCGGACGTGTCCACCAATCGACCTGTTGTTGAGCGCTTGAAGTGCTGGTGCTGAGCGCTGAGGCTGCATCAGATGAGCCCTGGAGCGGGGAGCTCTGAGAACGTGTCTCCTGATGTTGTCGCTATGCTACTGTAAACATTAGCCCAGCTAACGCTAGCCATTAAACAGGATGCCGGCTCTTGATCCCACCCCCGCTTCATCCTCATTGGTTGGTAGCAACACATTGAAGTGACAGTGACGAGCGGTGCGCTTCAGAAAAGTTGAAATTGTTTCAACCCGAGAACAGATTCAGCGCTCACGGCTGAAAGTACTACTTTGACGAGTGCTAGCGTATGTATGTAATCTCATCCTGCGAATTTTTCGAGAATCGCCTTGGTGTGAACGCCCGGTTACAATGAATGGGTCAAAACTGTATTCGTCCACAATACTTCAGAAGCCGCGCTCGCTCAGCCAAAACACAAACATTTATGTGAGAAATGGGGTCTAACCAAAGCCAAGACCTTTGGGTCCAGTCAGGTTTGTCAGTCAGTCAACGCTGTTCTGTTGCAGAGTGAACTGTTCTGTAAAGCTAAACATTAAAGGATACTTCAACCATCTCCTCTACAGTAAACTAGGTGATAAGGCAAATGCCTTAAAAATAGCATGCCCTTTAAGATGCAACCACTATTAACTAATAACTCTTCAATGATAGCCAAAAGATGATGTCAGTCCTAAATATGTTAATCATAATTGATATTTATTGCAATCAATGTTATCTCCCTTACTACCAGCCTTATTGTACAAACATGCTGACAGGAATTCTGGGAGATTGATCTGAACTTACTGAACTGGTTAATTTTACTCAATTTAAAGATGCCAGTGTTGTAAATGTATTCAGCTGTAGTTTAGCCTTGATTTAAAAACCTATTATTTTTCCTGTCCTAAGATTTTTTTCAGTGATGAGACATGAATAATCGGTACAGCATCTCACTTTCCAGTTAAGGGTGAGTTCATAGCGGTATTTGTGCTCCTATTCAACTGGCGTTATACATTGAACTGGGGAAAACCCTTCAGTTTGCCTGATGCCTCTGAATGGAACAGTGGAATGTTTCACTTCAAAGGGAAGTCTGTTTCCTGAACAACAAATCACTCATGATAGAGAGACATACAGAGAAAGAGACAGACACAGAGAGAGAGAGAAGACGGAAGAAAGAGAGAAACAGATTAGAAGGGGTGGTGGGCTGCCACTGGCAGGCAGCAACATGTGGTTGGACTTGAGAGTGAAAGAATAGGGGGAGACCTTATTGCTTAGAGCAGTGGTTCTCAAAGTTGGGTTCAGCGACTCCTAGGGGTCCTTGAGGGGGTTCCAGGGAGTCCCCAGCAAAAAAATATACAATTTATTTTTTACAATAATTCCATCCATAACTAACATAATGATAGAATGTATGACTATTTTGACAATGGGTTTCATACACTTTCTGTAATGAAACAATCTAACAGCAAAAACCCTGGCCTGGAACAAAATCTTATAAAATGGGGTCTGTGGTCGAATTTATGTCAGTTTAGGGGGTCCTTGACATGAAAAGATTTAAGAACCACCGGCTTAGAGTGTCCTCTCAATGGCTCCACACCTAGCCTACTTTTATTATTCAGCTGCATAAACTGAGAAGATGAGGAGAAAATATTTAGAGCAGCGAATGTTGAAGAGAGGGTAACATCTATCACGGAAAGTAGCCTCACAGTCCCATAAAATGCACACTCTCAGAAAGAAAGCCGGTACGGGTAACTTTTGGTACTGGAGTTGAAAATGAAAAGAGAAAGAGTGGTACTTGCTGGAGAGCCAGAATGGAATGGGTCTGAAAAGGTAAATTGTTTCTAAGACTTCTGTGAGAAGTAACCTCTCTGTTCCTGTACAACATCTCTTGAAATCAATTAAAAGTCTTTATTTAGTTGGGGATTGGCTGTGTTCACATTAAAATGATCAATTATAATCACCACAGTCCAATTCAAACAACATACAACAATAAGAGGCTCAGTGAGTGGAAGAGAAAGCTGTCAGATATGCACAGAGGTTCTCCAAGTTGTTACAAAAACAAGCCCTGACTTGAGTCTGGCCTGCAGAGAAGGAAACCAATTCAACTCAGGAGTGTGCAACTCACTGTTCCTCTGGCTGTGTGATCCTGTATTACACTAGCACTTATTAATGTGGACAGGCGCGCTCCCCTTTTAGGCCAAGTCATACAGTCCGGACCAGATTAAAACCACTTGCACAGTGGCGCTTTTATTCCTATGCTTATTCCAACTGCAGTTTTTCCCCTTGCCCCATCTCCAAATTAAACTTCTGTTTTAATCTAGGGAAAATTTGAATGAAGATGCTGAGCAGCAGCCAAGCCTTCTTGGACTCATTACTTTGCCATAGTTTCATGAAAAGGACACAGTCTGAGTATTCAATGGAACCAGGAGCTTAGGCCCAAAGACAGCAAAAAAAAAGGATCGAGCTCAACTTAGTGTGGATGAGCGGCCACGGCGTATGCCATGTCTTGGTATACCATGTCTTGGTATGCCATGTCTTTGTGGGTTCAAATTCAGCTCATGACCTTCGTCGCATGTTATCCCAGCTGTCTCCCATCTTTTCTGACACACTCGCCATTGTGTACTATCTAACAAAGCAGAAAGGCGGGGCAAATATCAAAAAGGGAACACATACACTAAGGTCTGATTGGCTATGGCTAACCACAAAGAAACACATTATATAGGAATTTACAAAGTTATAAAAATATAGAATGAATTTTAACAAAAAATAAAGACGTTTCTATCCTAATATTGGCAGCTATTTCTGTCTCCACAGAAAATAACTGTTTTTCATTGTTTACTGGAAATATTGCTCTTAGAAATTAATGAAAAGATGTAAAAAAGGAAAAGAAAACAATAAACTTTTATCAAGATGCTTGAATAGGCAATGTTTCAAAGTTTAGCTTCATTTATAATATTATTTACTGAAAAAGAATCCAGAATATTTGGGCTATCTAATAAAGCCATTA
>NC_139633.1:4772337-4824837 GCF_964638095.1 Poromitra crassiceps | reverse complement strand
TCAGTCACATCCAGCAATTCTTTTCATTTCTCTCTTTACTTTAATCACTGTAAACATGCACATCATATACCGAGGAGGGGGAAGAGCTTACATTATAATGTTCAAAATAACTTCTGCAATTTGGATGTAAATCAGTTAAACTGGAAGACAAATTGCACGCGCGGCAGACACCAGCCTCTTGTTTTCACGACGCAGCACACAACATACAGCAATGCTAGGATGCATGTGGGCGTACAGGCAGTCACAGGCGCATCGCTCACAAATGCATCTGAAGCATCAATATCACATTTCCTGTGGTCTTTATTTCCAAGCAAAAGCACAAGATTGAACCTTACATGGCTTTGACTTATATGCCTCCTTCTAAAGCAATGCTCTGCCAGCAGAGGAGCTCAGGCCAACATCTTCTAAATATGGTCTGTAATTACAAAGAGCATCCTCATCACACCACGTCAGCATGACTATTACAAAACTTTTCTATGTTCACTTCCTCTTTTATCATTTCATAAGTTCATTTTGATATTTCACAATGTCATCCAGATATTATTGGAAACAAAGAAACTTAAAATAAAACTTGGTTTTCCCTTTTGCACCAAACAATGCTTTTCTTTTGAGGCTAGACAGAAACTTGTTCAAGCTACATTCTTGTCTGCAATTGACTATTGTGACATGATTACAAGCTGCAGCCTCCCTACTAAAGAAGCTAGACAGTGTTTACCATGCTTCTCTGCATCACACATATTTTCACTATAATTCCATCCATAAATAACACAATAACAGATTGTAGGACTGTTTTGGTCATGGGTTTCATACACGTTCTGTAATAGCACATCTAAAAGCAAAAATCTTAGTAAATGTGCGTCTGTGGTCTAATTTTTGTCAGTTTAGGTGTCCTAGATGTGAAAAAGATCGAGAACCACTGCACTAAATGTTGACTTTTTAAACCTCAGAGTACTCACTCACTGAGGAAGTTCAAGGTGCCAAAGGCAGCATTGGCACTTTTCTACACCTCCACCCACCGTCAAATCCATCCTCACCTCCTCATCACCGTCTGGTATGCTGCTGCCCGCAAGGACATCTCCAGACTGCAGCGCATCATCCGCCATGCTGAAAAGGTGGTCGGGTGCAGCCTGCCATCCCATCAAGATCTACACACTGCCAGGATGCTAAAGCAGTCTCAGAAGATCATGGCCGACCCCTCCACCCAGGACATAATCTCTGCAGCCGCCCCCCCCCCCCCCCCCCTCCATGGCATAAGACTGATGTCCGGCAGTACCAGAACCTCTCGACACAGGGACAGCTTCTACCCAACTGCCATCCGCCTCTTCTGTTGAGAAGGGTGCTATATGAATAAAGTTTTACTTACTTACTTACTTACTTCAGTGAGACCCAAAAGCCCCCACAAATCAGGACTTTGTCACTTCTCTCAATGCCCCCTGAGCACAACCAGCTCTGCAACGGGGCTGGGGTCCCCCCAATGGACATGATCCCACGGACACTATCCGACCCCACCATATGTCACTTTTACTTTGCACGGTAACATTTATAATTTGAGATTGTTTTGTGTTTTGCTCCATCTTCTGCTGCTGATGTGTGTGCTGCATACTGCACTAAGTCAAATTCCTCATTTGTAATCTAATTACTCACTATGGCTATTAAATATATATACTAAATATGGCTATTAAAATGAATCTTGGTGCTCTTGCTTGGTGAATTTAAATCTTCGTTACAGAACTTCTTGCAAGAAGAATGTCATTGTTTTCTGTAGATTAGGTCTCCACTGGAAGAACTACCGTATCGCCCTCAGTCATGCACTTTTATTATCATGTAGGCTACTCTGTTTTTTTTTGTGTTTTGGTGTGATGTCCAGTATATTGTATGTACACATTTGTTATTATAGGCTTCTCTATGGTTTATGTTTTCTTGTGTGATGTATATTTTATTGATGATGTTGTCTTGGGCAGGTCTCCCTTGTAAAACAGATCTCGCATCTCATTGGGGCTTTAAACAAAGGTTAAATAAAAATAAATAGATAAGTCTATACATAATAACAACAATAAGAGTACAATAGAGTATTTCAGTATGGACCATGCAAACAAATGTCTCTGTTCTACATAATCTGAACAGTTATTTACCTTTGTCAAAAATATACACTTGATTAAAATTTGATATAAAGTGATCATATCATTGAGTGCACATTATGGCGGTCACATGGTTGACTGAACTTTCTCCTGTGCAGCAGTTGTGCCTTCAGGCCCACCAGAGTCTAATTCAGGTTACCTGTGTCTCTTATCTTCTCAGATGACCTTTGAAGGGAGAAGATAAAGAACGCGAATTGTGTGGGAGGCTGTAGATGTGGTTTGTGATATTATGTTCTTGTAAAGAAGTTACGAAGGGGAAAGAAAACAGCTTCAACCCCCACGCTCACGGTCCTGTTTGAGAGGTGTCACTCTTTCAAGGATTGGGGTTTGCACACCCTGCAGAAATGCAATGCAGCACCTTTTCAAGCCTCACGCTGTTAGGTGAATGTCAACAAATATCAAATTACATAAAGTCCTTTACCGGCTGTCAGTTGATATGGAATGAACGCCTCCCTGAGACAATGACACGGTTTGGTAGAAAAACAATCTAATGATTATATCTATATAAATTAATAATAATAATAACATTCATAATGTAATATTTCATGTAATACACCTTGTGTTTTTTAATGTCTTAATTGACTTTAGGCCTACTTGTAGACTATACTGATAATGTTGCAAAGTGGAATGGTGGAAAAAAATATCCAGAATAATTCATGCTAGAGAAACTTTTAATTTGATTTTTCTCAGAACATTTTGTAAGAAATATTGTGGACTTGGGACACCGTAAAACATTGCAGCTTGCTGCCACAGTTCTAATGAGGATTTCAGATATGAAATCTTCCTTGTTGATTTATGCTGCCCTCTTCTGTTCAGTCTGTGAAACTGAACAATGACCAAGTCTGCAGAGTCTGAGCTTTGCCTCCAGCCAGACCATCAAGCCATGTATGTATGTATGTATGTATGTATGTATGTATGTATGTATGTATGTATGTATGTATGTATGTATGTATGTATGTATGTATGTACAGTATGTATGCATCAGTGTATCTATCAGTGTAGGAATTTAGAAAGGGGCAAGGGCAAAAATACCCCAAGAAATCTCAGAATGCACGTAAAAACCATGATCAAGGGGCAAAAAATGCCCCCAAGATTTTGATCATTTTATTTTCATTCAATTAATTTAATTTCCTTCTCTAACACGCGCTCAGCACCGGCAAGCTGGTTTCCAGGAGAAGACGAGGAAAAACTCACACAAAGAGCGCTGTTCTTCACACTAGGCTTTAGCAAAGACAGGAACACAGTTCATAGTGATTCAGGCTGCCAAAGCATTTCAGTGTGGCCGACATGTGACAGTGACACTGTATGACCGAACGGCTGTGTTTGAGCTACAGTAAATCAATATGTCAGTTCATTCATGGGAAGTGTGTGTGATGTGTGATCAATGCCCCATGTGACAGCAGCACAGACAGTGAGCACTGAACTACAGAGCAGTTTCTTTTTTTTATGGTGCGTTCTTCTTCCATGGCTGTCCTGTGAAGAAGTGATTATAATGGTAAGCTAAAAACGGTTTACAGTACACCAAAGTACATGAACAAAAACATGAAGGCACCTGGAGCAGCAGCAGAGGCCTGAGTCCCCCTTTGGATCTTTTCTGGATGCCTGCCTGGTGACATTCAATTGGAAATCTCTTCTTTTATTATAGTTTCCCTGTCAGATAGCAAAAAGCATTCCTTGATTGTAAACAACAACAACAACAACAACAACAGCAAGAACAAAAATAAAGAAATAAATGCTGATTTTGTAAGTTGAGACTATACTGTAACAAAATGATCGACAAGATGATCAAGAGCAATGAGACAAATGACAATGTCAATTTTCACATTGACACATGTGTTATGCACAATAGGCTACAGTGTGCCTGGGGCCTGGCCTTTGCCAGTGGGGATCAAGGGGATTGACCAGAACGTGAGTTGCAACAATCAACTAACTGACTTAGCTAGAAGATACCAAGAGTTTGAAACTATGACAATACCCAGGGTCAGGTGGGAGAGGATAGTAGGACTAGAGATGCTCACTGGGCTGCCATTTATACAACATTATTAACAACTTTATAATAGCAGAGAGGCCCAGATAGAGGTAAATTATTCTGTCCTTGTTCATGGCATATTACGTTTTTCTCAGATGTCCTTTCAGTTCACTTTCCTTCACAAAGTTGCGATGGACGCAGCTTCATGGTCAGTTGGTCACCCCCCCCCCCCCCCCCCCCCCCCCATCAAAACAATGGCTAAAAATCAAAGTTGTAAAGTGCACATTCTCTTTGCTGTATTGATTTCCTTTCATTTTCAGTTGTTCTCAGCATAGGGACCAGGGGTCCTTGAGGAGATTCCAGGAACATGGAATTGTTAAACTTCACACAAATAGAAAATGTTGATATTTTGTTATTAAAGAGACAATCCCATTGGCCAAGAGCCAGCGTGCACTAATACTGAACCCGGGTCGAAGTAGACACTACCTCCCCTTGTTATCCAAAGCCTCTTTTTAATTGTGTAGTGTAGGGGGGGAATCGAACCCGGGTCTATCTGCCTATCAAAGTCGAACACGCTAACCAGTCGGCCAAAGTTTTGATCATGATTCAAATGATCTCTATACTTACAACACAACGTCATTTTTGAATTCTGGACAAAATTTATCTCTAAAAAATATTCTCAGATTCGGGTCCAAGAGAGACAAATCTCATCAAATTGGGATCGGTGCCTGTAATGTGGACTAAATTAGGTTTGAGAGACTACACTGCTGTACAGTCTATATGACTAGTCTCTCTGGCAGATCTAGACATGTATTTCTATACGTTACGTCATCATCCCTTCCCAAGTGACATCATCAACCTGCGCCAACAGAAGGCATGGCGACTTCACTGGCTAATGTGCCGATGCTAATAGATTTATACGAGCGTTTAAACATTTTTTGTGCCATTTTGTTTTAAGATCCACATGAGACTGAACTGGATCTACCTGTATGTTTCCGGACTACCATTCGCATTTGTCTCGGGTCAGCTAACTCTAGTGAAGAACACTCCAGTCCAGCAAAATGCAGCCCGTGAAGGTCGGCTATTTGGCTTTGGTTGCGTCGAGGACTCTCTACTCCTCAAATAACGTGACTAGTCACTGTCGTGGGCTCGTCAAAGTGTTGGCCTGTGGTCGTGTCCGTTGCTCCATCATCAGTCAGACTCGTCCTTGTCAAACGTCAGCCGCGCCACAACAAGAGCTTGTCGTCATTCGCGTTCCTCGACACGTGCAGAAGCGCGTCGAAAACGTCAAGCAGATGCGAGGCAAAAACAAAGTCCCCACCATCAAGGCGGGCAGGCTGCTGATCCAGAGCAAGAACCCTCAGCTCAACCAGTCTGCGGGGTACGTCCACGGCAAGTTTGAGCAGCCCCTGCTCGCCTCTAAAGGGTGGAAGCACAACAAATCATTCGGTGACTATTTCACCATTAACACCACCAAGTCTGTCGCACCGTTTGTCACCGAAAGCCAGCAGCAGGAGGAAGACGACAAAGACAGGAAACCTGCTGTGACCTTTAGTAACCTCCACATCTGCAAGGAGCTGGTGGAGGTGTTGAGCAACGCCCACATCAGCCATCCCACCACTGTGCAGCTGCAGACCATCCCCAAAGTCCTGAAGGGTCACAACATCCTGTGTGCCGCGGAGACGGGCAGCGGCAAAACGCTGAGCTACCTTCTGCCCATTGTCCACAGACTGCAGGCCGAGAAGACGTCCGAGGCCGACCTGTACACCGCAGACAAGATCCGCTCGGTGGTTCTGGTGCCGTCCAGGGAGCTAGCTGACCAGGTGGCGGCTGTGTCCAGGACCCTGTGCGCCCCGTTTGGCATGCGGACGAGGACTGTGGGCGGCGGGCGGGGCGTAGGCCACATCATGACGGTCTTCAAGAATGGCCCTCCCGATATTTTGGTGGCCACCCCCGGTGCTCTGGTCAAGGCTCTGCGGAGACGCTGCCTGGACCTGAGCGAGCTGAGCTTCGTGGTGGTGGACGAAGCCGACACCATGTTCGACCCCAGCTTTTCCGACATGCTGGAGAGCATCCTGCTGCAGGTGCCCATTGCCAGCGGCCCCTCGGAGACGCGGGGCCTCGGTCGTAAAGCCCAGCTGCTGGTGGTGGGGGCCACCTTTCCCGGTGGTGTGGGGGAAGTTCTCGGCCAGGTGACGGACCTCGGCAGCATGGTGACCATCAAGAGCAAGATGCTCCACTTCCTCATGCCGCACATCAAGCAGACGTTCCTGAAGGTGAGAGGTGCCGACAAAGTCCTGGAGCTCCACCAAGCCGTGAAGTTGCTCCAGCATGAAAAAGGAGGTGGTGGCATCTTGGTGTTCTGCAACAAGGCCCCCACCGTCAACTGGCTGGGGTACACGCTGGAAGAGATGGGGGTGCGGCACACACGTCTGCAAGGGGAGATGCCCGCCGCCGTCCGCACCGGGATCTTCCACAGCTTCCAGAAGGGCAAGGATGACGTGCTGATCACCACCGACATTGCCTCGCGTGGCCTGGACACATCCCGGGTGCGCTTGGTGGTCAACTACGACTTCCCGGAGTCCCACACGGACTACATCCACAGGGCAGGGAGGGTGGGGAGGGCAGGGAGCGTAGAGGACGGGGAGGTGCTCAGCTTTGTCACGCATCCCTGGGACGTGGAGCGGGTGCAGAAGATTGAGACTGCTGCGCGGAGGAGAACTTGTTTGCCGGGGATGGAATCTGCCATCCAGGAGCCAAAACCCAAAGTACCTGAGCTAGAGGAGTAGAGGGGTCTGTTGGAAAGGCTGGGTGGTAAAGTTGCCTCTGGGGTTTGTTTTTTCTGCACATTTTGTGAGACTCTCTAAATGCAGTTGACGCTTTTGTTGGCTTGTTCCTGTTCCATCTGGCCATCCTGATTTAACTGACCAAATACACTGAGCTGTCACAATGAAGCTACCCAATTCTGTATCATATAAGCAGGGATGGAGATGCTGTGAAAATATTCATTCATATTTTTTTTTTTTCCAAAGTGCAAATTCTCCAAACTGAGTAATATTCTTAGTGACTAGTCCAAATACTTGCAACACACTAATTCCAATCAGTGATTTTCATTATCTGCTCTGTGGAAGAACAGATAATCCCCCCCCCCCCCAAGATATCAGTCATATCTATAGTCAGACTGTTATACCTTCTATTCCCTGATGCAAATGACATACCTGCTTGTACTGTTGGTTTATATGGAGATACAGCTTAGCTGACATTGACATATGTATTATTATTCCTAGGCAATTCATATATTTGTGTTAACATGCAAATTCACTTTCTAGTAAAATCTAACTGGAAATGAATGATTCATTCTTCATGCTTTATTTCTTTGTCTTGTAACCTTTGTACACGATGCCAGCCATTCAGAAGTATGTTTATTATTTTGCTGTAGCATAAGTAAGTGTTTTTCAAAGGTGTCTTCTACCCTACAGTTTGTGAAGCCACTGATTTCTCTAGAATTATCCAGGGATCAATTTAATCATCCCGTAACAAAGTGGTTCTCAAACTTTTTTTGACTTCAGTACCCCCTTTCCTTGATTTCTGAATCCAAGTACCCCCTTTACCTACGCCCCCTTTAACTACACTTTTTTTTTACAAGACTGCAAGAGAAAACTAGCTGATGCAATGAATGAATGATAACCCACCTTTTGAAGACTATAACATTCCAAAATAAGAAATTGAGTGAAAGAAAATGTGTGTGTAGTCTGTGTGCCTCCTGAGGAGATTTATTTTAACATTTAATTAATTTTCATGATTTATTCTTAGATTTTTTTCCCCCTTTTCTCTCAAGTGCCCTTAGAGTACCGTGTACCCTAGTTTGGGAACGTCTGCCCCCAATTGTCACTAGTGGCCCTGTTTTAACATAGCAACACACATTTGTACTACATGTATTTGGCCACAAGGTGGTGGCATTTGTCTGATTTAACTTATGTGTATTGTTAATTCAGAGTTGGTAGGCCAACAATTAAATGCAGTCAAAAGAAGAGGAAAACTTATAGCATAAATGATCCAGGTCCATGCACACAAGGAGGTTTTGAATATAAAAAGCCTTTATTTGGATGGGCTAACAATTAAAATACACCAACGCGTATCGGCTTCTGCCTTTTTCAGGGTGTAATGATAAAATGAAACAGGGTAATTATATGGATTCACCACAGGTGTGCCAGGTGAGATTGTATGCACCATTTTTGGGGGCCTCTAGGGGCATCACCCCATTTGGTTGTAGGACAACCACAAAAACATTAATTGAATAACAACACTAAAGGCAATTGAGAATACAAATTCAAATATAGTGAAACAGACAAGGCAATCAAAGAACAATTGCGATATTTTTAAGGAAAAACGACCTGGGAAAGGAGACAGAGCAATGGCCACATCAGGTCTAAGGCCATAACTAGACCATATACTATTATGACCATAAATACTATGGCTATAGATATGAGGATGGCTCAAAATCTTCATTGAGACCAGGATAACTGGTGCCCTTGAGGGCATAAATCCAATATGCCTCTCTTTGTTTGAGGCGTTTCAGTTTATCCCCACCCCTGGCATCAGAAACGATGGCTTCAATGCCAGACACTTTTAGAGTAGATTAATTAAATGCAGTCTTTATGTTTACAGTCTGTCTATGCTCCGTGGCGAGCAGCACCACTAACTAGTCGGCACTAATATCTTGGATCACGCTCTTCTCGGAAACGATCACAAACTCACCTGCTACTTTTTCAAAGCATCTGTGTGTCTTCCATTGGCTTTTATGTTAGCAATTAGAGCTGCAACTAACTAATTATTTTCATAATTGATTAATCGTTGCAGCTCTACTAGCAGGCTATTAATCTCCAGTCAAGTTGAATACAGGCCAGACCTTGACATGTGTGCCGTTGATGTGGTACAGTAGGTCTACTACTCTCTCCTTCCATGCCTGCAGGTGCTTGTTGAAAGGAAACCACATGAGTTTCAACATGAAAATATGTCTGAGTGAGAAAATAATTCCTTTTGATATCTCATTTCAAAGGTAATGCCTTTTCCTGTGACCCTGATATTTTTGGAAATCGCTTCCATGGGTGTTCTTATCTAGAAACAAATGTATACCACACATGGCTTATGAACTACAGCTGAAAACAAACACAGACTTCCACGTTGAAATGTCTCGCTGGAGCCCAAAGCCGGCTCCATAGCATAGGTGCTCTTATCTCAAAATTACTCTTTATCACACACACACACCCGGGCGAGTATACATGTGGATTGTGTAAAGAGACAAAGCAAACTTCCCGGCAGAAATGTGTGCCTGGTTCACTGACGGGATTCTGGGCCAGAATATTTGACTGGTTCTCTAAGGCCTACGGGGTGGCCCTTCAGCCGGAGGCAGAACTCTCTAAGGCCTACGGGGTGGCCCTTCAGCCGGAGGCAGAACTCTCTAAGGCCTACGGGGTGGCCCTTCAGCCGGAGGCAGAACTCTCTAAGGCCTACGGGGTGGCCCTTCAGCCGGAGGCAGAACTCTCTAAGGCCTACGGGGTGGCCCTTCAGCCGGAGGCAGAACTCTCTAAGGCCTACGGGGTGGCCCTTCAGCCGGAGGCAGAACTCTCTAAGGCCTACGGGGTGGCCCTTCAGCCGGAGGCAGAACTCTCTAAGGCCTACGGGGTGGCCCTTCAGCCGGAGGCAGAACTCTCTAAGGCCTACGGGGTGGCCCTTCAGCCGGAGGCAGAACTCTCTAAGGCCTACGGGGTGGCCCTTCAGCCGGAGGCAGAACTCGCCATCTTCGGCTGCTCACAGTCCTCTCTGAACTTTCCTACAGCTGTGCAACAATCTCTGACACTGGGGACAACTGTTGCCAAAAAACAAATTCTGAAGGAATGGAAATCTCCCTCTCCACCCTCTTTCCAATTGTGGTTGACGGACATGACCTCTGTTATACGCATGGAGAGACATGAGAACCAATACACTTAGAAAGTTTGTGACTATCCGGGACCCGTTTTTGGTCTACCTCAACGAGGCTAGGGGTGACGGGTGACTCGCCCGGCTGGCTTCCCATAGACCCCTTGAGTGAAATCCCAAGTATATCGTTTACAAGAACATAAGCACCTTAGGTAGCTGGCGGCACCACTTTGTAATGTTGATTATATTGTTTTGTTTTGTTTTTTTCTTTCTTTCCTCTGTGTCTGAGCCTGTTTGTCTGTTTTGTCTTGTTTGTGTTCTATAAAAATTTAAAATATGAAAAAAAAAAAAAAAAAAATGTGCCTGGAGATTTATGCTGGAGTGGAATTATAGAGTATCTCAGGCAGTGGAAAGACCTCGGGGTGAGTGAGACGGACAGGCGTGTTAACAGCACTGACAGTAACTAGGAGTTTGCATTAGAATGTCTGGAATGTGGCTATGATTGTAGGCCTACTGCTCCGTCTGGGGTCAACACCTTTAAACTTGTCCTCCGAGGTTCACATTTCAGCAGACTGTATCCTGACAACAAGGACCCAGTATCCACTTATAGCACAATAAGGAATGCCCACAACCCCCCCCCCCCCCTCTTATATTTTTATCCTGTACCCACCCCCCAACTAAAATCACCCTCTAATTAATTAAGTGCCCTATCCAATATCTCTCTTGTCCCACTTTGCCCCCTCCTCCAGTGAGCATGCTGAAGATGAAGATCTACTGTGTGTTTGTGTTGATGGATGAAGCAATTCATTTCTTCTTCTCCTTTGAGCACGGGGAGGGTTCAAACTTCTCACTGTGCACCAGTGAGTGAGACCGATCCAGAAACATCAAGGTTCCAGGTTTGATCTTCCCACAGGTAAACAAAACGGGCATTTTCCACAGTTCTCAAATATTTTGAGCAGATGTTTGGATGCCTTTCACACTAGGGGGGGGGGGGGGGGGGGGGGGGGGGTCTTGCTTTTATTCCTTTAAGCTTGGGACCAAAATCTGAAGAAATGCACTCTCATCTTCACACCGGTTCATTAACCTAACAGCATCACACACGGAGACCCCACAATCTAAAATAAATGAATACAAAATTAAATAGTAATGTAATCTGCCTTTGGGATTCGCAATGTTGCTCCCCACCCCCCCCCTTAGACCTAAATTACACACACACACACACACACACACACACACACACACACACACACACACACACACACACACACACTTGTAGTTCCAGCCGATAGGACAGGGGTGGACAGGTGGACTACAAAGCACTGAGTCCATTAATAATGACGCATTTCCTCCCCCTCCCCTCCCCTCTCCTCCCCCTCCCCTCCCCTCCCCTCCCATCGTAGGATTACCCACCCCCTCCCCATTTACACACACACACTGCCGCTGCTCAGTGCTCGCGCACACTACCTACCCGGCCACTTGGAAATTTCCTGAACGAGGAGGAGGATATTTGCTCTTGAGAAGCAGCAGGACCGCTGGCTAACGTGAAGCATCTTTTCGGGACTGCCTGCTCGCCATGACCCAGTAGTAGCGGCTGTGGAGGTAGGTTTTTTAGCACGCTGTAGTAGCCTGTCCACTCGCTCCCTCCCTCCCTCCGCGTCCAAACCAAACCCTGACCTTCCCTCTCTCCGACCCGACCAGAGCCCAGCGTGTGAGAGTCCCAGCCAGCCAGCCAGCCAGGCTACTACTTGATGGAGCTAGTGAGTGAGTGCGGGTACCATTGCGGTTCAGCAGCACCGGCTGCTGGGAAGGGGGTTTGGTTTTGAATGGACCGTTTCACAGGCTGCTGCAATAGTCGTTTTTAATCACTCTTGGTTGTCGCTTGAATAATTCCCGACATATTAGCCCATGCAGTCTGTGACTGAGCGACTTTGTGAGCAGACACCGCGCTCGCGCTGCTGCTGCAGCAGGGCATGCAGGGGGGGATGCCTGCCTGCCCCGGTGTGAGGAGGACTTATTTGGCAGAGATTTTATTTTCGGCGCTCGTGCTGCATGTGCGCGTGGAGCCCGGGGTGGGCGCCAGGTTTTTACGGTCCGTGCGCGAGGAGGCACGGGGGAGTTGACGACAGTCGCGAGGAGGTAGTGTTCATGTATTAATGTAACGATATGATGGCACGGTGACTGTAACGTAATAGCCTGTAGGCGTGCACCACCGGTTCACACGGGGGCGAAACTGGAAGCCTGCCTCCGCCATATTATTATTACCATCTGAGTCCAAGCTGACACTATTAATCCCACAATGATATATGATTAGAAAAACTTTTTTGTATTGTATTTGTATTGGCTATAAAATGTGTGTAGCCGAAGAAGAACGGTGTTACTGCGTCTCTGGAAGCGGGTCTCACCTGTCGCGAGCTGCGGGGCTGCCCGCGCGCCGCGTGGAAGACATTAGCTATCTCACGTTTACTTGCTTGTGAAAATGTAAAGAAAAGCGAGTATGTTAGTTAATGTGTCATCTGAAAAAGGAGACACATTGCCTCTTGTGGTGGTTTTTTTTTAAGCATTCCCAGCTCCGTTCACCGTGACAGCCGTTCACGGCTGGGTGCTAACCTGCTCAGGTTATCACGGTCACTGAGTCTATACTGACAACAACAGCACATGTCATGTAAATGCGGCTACATTCATCACAACAACAACAACAACAACAACAAGTGTTTATGTCAGGTTGTGTTTTAAATGGTTGGGATGTCTGTCTGTATCAGCGCATCGCTGCCACACCCCTTCCTCAGACACACTACAGAGACAGACAGGGTGGCTCTGATGACAATCTGCCTGCTGCTGCCATTCGCTTTATTAACACCAAATGATTTGCGATGTTTATGGTGCGTAATCATCCAATCCATTACGGATCTTTTCTGCCGTGTTTTGTTTTGCTAAGCTTTGTGGTGGTGGGCAATATATGATTTGTTCATAAGCTAAGTTTGGATCGATATCCTACTAGTGTTGTTGCAGTGCATGGATCAATTAGCAGCCAATGAGTGCTCTCTGATAGGCCAGAGCTGGTTAGTTAGGAGGACAGACAGGACAGACAGGCCATATGAGATGGAGCAGCAGTGAAGCGAGGCATGCCTGCAATGTTTGATGGGCAAGTGAGTTTCTCTGGCAGTTTAATGGGCAAAAGTAAATCGTACACACACACACACACACACACACACACACACACACACACACACACACACACACACACACACACACTCACACACACACACACACACACACTCACACTCACACTCACACTCACACTCACACTCACACACACACACACACACACACACACACACACCCTCCTCCTGCTGGCTGCCTAGTCCTTGGCATGTCAGAAAAAGACACATGACCTTATAGGCTGCAGTCTCGTTAACGTTACACTGTGTGTGTGTGTGTGTGTGTGTGTGTGTGTGTGTATGCCTGAGCAAAGACTGAGTCCTCTTGACGTTGGACTCCTCTGATTGGTTTGCTACCTCTTGTGATATTAATTACACATCATTTAGGTATGTCTAAACAGCACTCTGTATGTTATGTTATTTAGATCTCTGGCTTCTTATTGAGATTTGGACTGAATTTTTAGAGCAGTTGCCAAATACGTTGTTCATAAGTTGACAAGGAGATGATGAGAGATGCCATTCCCTCTGTTGAAATTCATCCTATCAAAATCATATAATTATTTTCTAATGAACCAAGATCACTATTTCCCCCCTCTGATCAGTTCTGCTTTTGATCCACCTGTGTGAAAATGTCATATTTTCTTGAGCCTCACAGTCTCAACAGCCTGTAGCCTATACTCAAAAATATTATTTTCTATAAGGACAGACATGACAATGAAACAAGACCAGTGAGTAGGGCTCATGTTACAATGCCTCAACCCAGAACAAATGCAATGAAAAATTACTCAAGCAACAAGTAAAGATAGCTTTAAAACGAAACTAAAGAGGTTATTCTTGGGTACAGGCCCGCAAAATACATAGATATAGCGTTGGCATATAGAGAGATGTAGCAGAGAGAGAGAGTTTTATGTGGTTTTATTTAAACATTATTTGTTTGAAATATATATATTTTTTGTCCCGTTTGTTTTGGTTTTGTTTTGGGGAGGGGGTTAATGTATGCATATATGTGAAAGCATGTGTATACTTTTATGTTCTTTAAGGTGGACCCCAGGAAGAGTAGATGTCACCTTGGTAACAACTGCCGGGGATCCAAATAAATAAACAAATAAACGGTGAACAGCAACATCTACAGCTGCTTAGTATGCAGCAATGTCACCAACAGCAGCCCTGCTCATTTATTAAACTGATCAAAATCTATCGGGCTTGTCTGACATAAACGCTGTAATCAAAAAGCTTTTTCACCATATTAGTGACGGCACTGACCTTTTGGAAAATGTGTTTATTCAGCCAAGACACTGTTAGTAGCTTGAGCCTTGTCCTCTCACAGCAGCATGATTACTAAATATGCTATTTACTGTGTCATTTGTGCCCAATGATTTAATGCTGAGGTCAGTGGCAGGAAGAGAGGCCATGTGAATCACACTTGAGTCCTGTTTGATTCTGTGCCTCATAAAAGTCGTCTTGTCATAAATTCATATTAACTATGATTGCATTGCATTAGTGGGAAGAACTAGAATTTAATCAAAAATGGGTGTTTCTGCAGCCTCGTCCACAAGTCTGTTGCTGGTGAAATAGTATTGACATCATGTTGTCAAGATAACTAATGTGCACAAATTGTGCAACATGACTGCATAGCCTGTCAGTTTGGTAGGCACACGTTTTGGCCCAAAATGTCATGTTTTTTGCATGACATTTTGGTATTATTGAATATGAATCTGCCTGTTGGATAACGGGTCCCAGGGGACACAGTGTTGACACAATCCTCCCTGGCCATGTGACATGTGTTTATAGCTCCTAAAGACCTCCTGACCAATTGCATCGCATCCGGTGGTGGAGGAGTTAATTAGAAGCAGCACATGGCTAATTGATTGATCGGGCCCTTTGTACTGCATGGGGGGGGAAAGGCCTGTCACTACTGACCGCAGAGAGGAAGTAATAATAAGCAATCCCTACCGACAGCATAATCACCAGATGTGCAGAATGTATACGTAACCGCCACACTGAACCATGGGAGGCGAGCCAACTGTGCTGTCATCACACTGAGCCAGGTAGCTCTGGAGGAAGGGAAGTCACTGAGCATCTGTGCTCTGATGTCACATTCATGTGTTCCTCGGATATATGGGATTTACCAGAGGTGATGTGGTATTTACGACCCCGTTCAAGTGCTCTTGGTCGGAAAGAGCAACAAACATGGACGCTTGTTTTCTCGTGGCTGGTGTTTTCTCACTAAAAGCAAGTAGTGGGTCATTATGGTAGCTACATAGGCCATAATGTGCAAGTACTAAAAATAAATGATCGCTACTAGGAACAGAATAAACAAAATATATAACTTTTTACTGTCAATTGGTGCCACGGACTCCATACTTCCCGCCATTGTTGTATTCCCGAATCCTCTAGTCTCTCCCCAGACTCAAATATTTTACGTTGAATCGCTGCGCTCCGCATACTACATAAGTGAGTCTGTGCCAGTTAACAGCCACTGCTGGTTTTGAAGGTGGGTTGAAATTGAATGAGTGACAGGTCGTAGCACCGATGAGAGAGCCGTTCGAAAAAATGGGCTGCGCCTCCCGTGTTGTCTGATCGCAAAGTCCTTACTGATTGGAGAGGACTGAAGCCATCACTGGCATATGACTGGCCAAGTGAACGGTTCCTTCCCTCCCATAACCAGCCCTCTGAGGGAAAGTGTCCCAGACCCAGAGAGAGCTCTGCAGCATGCAGTAACGTAGTGTATCAGCAGCGTAAGAACTCTCATGGGTCTGGCATGGAGACTACGAATCCTCATGCAACGTCACAACGTCAGAAACTCGTGTAGCATCGAAATCTCAGAAATTCCCGCTGGTAAATACGACATTGAAGGGCCGTTCATCAGTGCTCACAACTCATAAATACGCCGGTAAATCCGATATATCCGAGGAGCACATGAATGTGGCATGACTACAACCCATTTGATACTTTCTAGATTGCTGCGATGACGATGACATGCCTTCTGCCACTTCTCGTAGGTGGAAGACTGCTGGGATACAGTGGGAGGTGGGAGGTGGGAGGAGAAAGCTGGCTTTCATCATAATTACTAAAGGATTTTCCCTATTTCCTACATCCTGCACAGATCATTTTTGTGCAATTCCTGACTGGCAACAGTCCATGACACTGGTTTCAAAGTTCTTCTGAAATAGGATTACATAATTGACGATCAGGGCTTAAAATTCACTTTGCAAACTGGGGGGAATTCCCCCCTTATGTTCTTCAGATAGGGGGGATTTATAGATTTTGGGGGGGATCTATAGACTTTGGGGGGGGATTTTTTTCAGCCGATACTATAACCAACAAATATCTGCTTCTCCTGTCCGATAAGTGATAATAATTTCACATTTTTGTATTTAAAAAAAGGAAGTTCACCTGTAGTTTATGCACACCTGAGTCTAAATTACTATGGCTTTTCTCATTGTGTTTTATCTGCAGACTAAGCAGTCATAGGCTTTTGGTTCTATCAAAGCCTTTATTTTTTGTATTGAGTGATACACTACTAAAAACACTCATATCATATTATATCAGAAGTGTTCTTTGTTTTGTGTTACAACAGTGATGTCAGTTAGATTTGGTTACATCTGCCTTTCTTACTGTCATGTTACTGGCAAAGCTGTTAGAATTTTGGATTGGGGAGAGTTATATTGAAGTGAATGGGCAGGCATGGGAAGTCTGTCCCACTATAAACCATTATCTGTGTCGTTCCACTTTATTGAAAATGTTTCCACCTGATTAAAGAAAAGACATTATGTGATGTTGACTGATGTTTTTATGTATTGCATCAAATATTACATGTTTTCTTTAATCAGGTGGAAACATTTTTCAATCAAAACTGAAAGGACACAGATATTATGCTTTATAGAGGGACTGACTTACCCTGCAATTTAACGTTAGCTCCTGTTAGCCACTGTAACGTTAGCCGGCTGTTTATGGAGCCACCGACCGACACAAAACCTGGACGTTTCTTTTCGGGTAAAACATGAGGGGTTTTTATATGGATTAGGCCAGCTCTGGAGTATGACGTTCTTTGAATGCGGGGATATTTGATCACAACAAGCGGTTTGCTGCTTGCCGAGTGGAGAGGCTAAGCCTGAAGCAACGTTCAGCAAAACAATCCGTTGTCAAATGTGTCCCACCAGTCGTCCGTATTCAGCAACGTTGGTTCCACACCGTCGGCTTAACATAATAAGACATCGGAGCGCAAACAATTGCGCGACTTCTCCCGCATTATAAATGACAAATCTGCGGGAATTGACAAAAATATGCGCCGAATTTTAAGCCCTGGACTATTGTCTGCTGTTTAAAGACTTGAATAGCTGTGACAAATCTACTTGGTGCCCAATGCACCTCCAACTGCTCCCCTGTAATGAATTCCTGTTTGTTTCTTAGATTCATAGATGCATTCCCATGTCACCTTGGGGCTGGCAGGCAGCCACATTTTTCAATTGAATCGACCACAGTGTTTCCATTGAGATATCAGCATACTGTATATGCAATGCGCATTGCGCAGCCAACACATTTTGTGACTAGTGTTGTGTGCTTATTGCTTAATGCATGCAATCAGTGTTTGGGGCGGGCGGGACTTAAGTATGGCTGGCCTATGCGAACAATATAGCAGAATTTCATGCTTGGTTGTGACCCAGCAGAGGCATTTAAACATAAGAGTCAAGTCACAAGAATCCAGCGGTGCGGAAGAGCTGATTTGAAAAACAGGGCCCCTCTGCCTGCCTGGCTGAGATCTGGTTGGTATCAGACTGAGAAAGTGTTGAAGCGGTTTCTGTGCTCCTCCCTCCCACCCACATGCTCACATGAGAAGGTTATAATTAGCAACAGGCAGCCAACTCGCACAGCATTCAAGTGTCATAGTTCCAAGCTGAAACTATTGTCCACCAAAATGTAGGAGGAGCAATATCAAAAACCCGGTAACTTGGTCTCAAGGTTAGCGGGGAGTCCATGTAGCACTTTGAGAAGATGACAGCCTCAGTCTCTTGGCTTGGTGTCATTCTGTCCTTCCAGCAGCCAGGAAGTGGCTCCATAGTGGAGCACGCACCAGTATCTTCAAACTGCCGATGGTGATTCATTTTAGGATGCTGTGCATTGTGGGATGGTTAATGACGACATCAAACAACCAGTCTGCCATCTTGGCGCATCCCATCCACAGTTGTGTTCCTCCCACCTCCTACTCAGTCCTGTTCTGCAGCACACACTGACTTCCCACGCAGCCCAGCATCCAGGCTTTACAGTACAGTCCTGTTACAAATGAGCCCAAGAAACATCCGAGAACTATTGACAGTATAGGGATGAAACGATAACCGGTTTGAATGATAACCGCGATCAAATTCCTCACGATAACCGTACGCTTTGAAAAACATGGTAAATACTGTCCATCATCAACCAAAGTTGGCAACCGTCTCCCAGATGCAGACGAGATGCAGCCTTGGAGAAATTATTTCAGTGAGTGTATCAATCCTTTTTGGGTCTGAGTTGTCAATATAAAACTTGGTGAAATGAGTTCTGTGAGTGTATTAGTACTTTTTGAACATTTTCAGCAGCACATTTGAACAATACCATGATAATACTGATAACCGTGATCATTTTCGTCACTATAATCGTGCTATGAAATTTTCACATCGTTACAGTATGTACTACAGGTGGTCTTTGCTAATTGAGTGGTTTTAAATGCTTTGTATGACTCAAAGATCGGCAAAGTCTGCTGCTGATCACTCATGGTCATTTTGCATCGTATAATAATTGATTAGTTTTAGGATGAGCACACAGCTGCAGTCAGTAAATGCCACTTGAAATACAGCATGTCCAGCATATTGGCCTGCAGTGCTCTTAATGCTGTAATGTAAAGTCAGTGGACCCCCAGTCTGGTTCAAAAACACAGGCAAGATTTTGTCAGGCTGAGCGACTGAATCCAAAGGGTTAAGGTGAAGCCTATGGACAACAGCACTGATGGAACATCACTACCAAATGTGGTTGTTGTCATAGTGACTGTGTATGAAAGCCCATGCTGCCCACTATTTAGTTGTTTGTAAGTATTATACTTGGAAAAATTAGAAGGTCAACATAATATTGGTAGAATGTTGTGGAAAAAATAAGGCTGTGTAGTGTAATTAGAGATGTAACGGTATGAAAACTTCACATCACGATTATCATGACCAAAATGATCACGGTTACCGTATTATCACGGTATTCGTAAAAAATTGCTAAAAATGTTAAAAAGTAGAGAGAAACTCACTGACATCATTTTACAACGTTTTATATTGAAAACTCAGACCCAAAAAGGATTGATACACTCACTGAAATCATTTCTCCAAGGCTGCACGTTGGCGTCTGTGAGACTGTTGCCAACTTTGGTTGATGATGGACAGTATTTACCATGTTTTTCAAAGCACTGTAATCATGGTACCACGGTAATCATGGTACCACGGTTTTAATGATAAGGAACATTTGAAACGGTGCGGTTATTGTAAGGAATTTTATCACGGTTATCATTAAAACCGGTTATCGTTACATCCCTAATTGTAATACACATAACATGACAACACATTACATGACAACAGATGTTTATCGTTACTAGGGATGGGCATCGAATTTCGAATTTTCGAATAATCGTTGTTATTATCAAGGTCGACTTTTATTATTGAAATTCGAAATTCGAAAAAAAATTTTTTTTTTTTTTTTTTTTAGTGAAATGTTGCATTGTCTCCCCTGATTCTAAGTATAGTCAAATCGCTTGGTTTGAGCAAGTAAAACAATTTTTATAAGCATTTTAAGCAAGGTTTATGGAAAAATGAATGGCGGATGAAATCCCATGAAGAGGGAGAGGGGGTGACTTTGGCACCCCTTTGGCACTCAGACCTGAGCCTACTAAATATTTAATGAACCACTCATGATTGTCAAAACTGTTTTTTATTTTCGAAAATGTCAATGTCATGTAACATGTTCTTTACTTCAGTGGTGCAATGCTTGTTTGAGCTAAAAATCCACAGCAGAAGCTTTTTATATTAATTAATAAAGCCGTAGACTTAGAATCAGGGGAGACAATGCAACATTTCACTCACAAAAAAAAAAAAAAAAAACATTTTTTTTTTTTTTTACATTTTTTTATTTATTTTCGAATTTCGAATTAAATTCGAATTTGGCCAGCGAATTTCGAATAGTGTTTTTGCTAGAAATGCCCATCCCTAATCGTTACAGAGTGAGATTAGTCAGTGTACTCACGTCACTACTCATACACCTAGGCTACGCTATTAAAAGCAGTAAGCACAACACTCACCAGAAATATTAAGTGTCTAGCCAATCTGCTCCCACAATTGAGCCTTTCTGTCTCTGTTGCGATAGTTTCTCCATATGATTAGTTGCCAGAAAAGGAGCACCCAACACCAGCGTCTTTCTGAAAAGTTAAAATAATTTCAGCTGGAAGCGCTGGGAGCACTGGGAGTCGGGCGCACAAAAATGCCAGAGCGCTGTGAAAATAGACGCTGGACGCAGCGCACTTTCTCTAGACGTCCGTGTGCGCTCGCATACGCTCTCCCCCCATTGGAAACAACTGAAAATAGACGGCGGAGCTGATGAAAAGACGCTAGGTGGACACAGGCCCTAACACCCCCAAGAAAGAAAGACAGTGGCCAGGTGATGTCATCAGTGATGATGTCATCAGTGATATCACTCGATGAGTGATGTCATAACTCGCTGAAGATGTCACTATGACATCATCAGTGATGTCATAAATCCTTCCCTGCTGAGGTTATAAATTGGATAACTTGTTCATAGCCCAGCCAATAAAGCCTGAACCTGCGGCAATGACAGCATCGACCAAGACCAATCCAACGAGTCCAATAATGGCCTGGTCATTAGGGATATCTCACATCATGCTGCTGGCTCTGAGCCTTAGTTCTGAGGCTCAATCCTATCCTATAACGATCCACTACCGGGTTTTGGAGGAGCAGCCGGCGGGAACTCAGCTTGGTCGTCTGGTGGATGACCTCCGCCAGAGAAATGAAAGCGGTTCTCTGGAGCATTTCCAGGTGTTGACGGAGGGCCAAGCTCTTCCCTTCAACATCAGCACTCAAGATGGGGAAGTCTCCATCCTGAGCCGCCTGGACAGAGAGGAACTGTGCCCAGGAAAGGACCTGTGTGAGCTGGCCTTTCATGTCCTCTACAAGCAAGGTGGTGTGTGGCGCATCCTGCAGGTTCGTGTGGAAGTGATGGACCTGAATGACCATGCACCGAGGATAGATGTCTCGACGCTACATGGCTCATCTGTGGTCACTGTACTGGAAGTACTGGAAGGTGCACCGGAGGACACTCTCCTTGCCTACGTGGAGGTTTCTGATGCAGATTCAGGAGACAATGGAAAAGTGAATGCTTATATCAAGCAAGGATCTGGCCCTTTCCGCCTACAAAGATTAGATGGCAATGATTACGTTATCTTAACCGATGGGAACCTGGACAGAGAGAAGGTTATGCAGTATAACATCACACTCTTTGCGCAGGATTCTGGAGATCCCCTACTGTCTTGTGTTAGACACCTCACTGTCCATGTTCGGGATGAGAATGACAACGCCCCTGTGTTTTCCAAGTCCCATTACAAGGCCTCATTCAAGGAGAACAATGTGGCAGACTACGACCTTCTCACAGTGGAAGCCCATGATATCGACCTGGAGCTTAATGGAAGAGTGTCCTACTCTATACGAGAGTCCAATGACCAGGAAACACCCACAGCCTCTTTCTCCATCCATCCAACCAGTGGTGTGGTCAGTGCCCGGCGGTCTCTGGACTATGAGGAGGATTCCCACACCTACTCTTTCATCGTGGAGGCCATTGACCAGGGTCATCCACCTCTCACCAGCACTGCCACTGTTCAGATCGATGTCCAAGATGTGAACGACAACTACCCAGTCATCAAGGAGCCAAAACCTACGAATGGAGTGGCTTCCTTAAGTGTACTTGTCAATGCAGAAAAGGGGGTGATTGTGACTGAACTGGGGAATGGGGCAAATGAGGGGTCCACCACTTCAACGCTCAATCCCGATGAGGGATTTGTGCGATTCTTGGCTGCAACCATAAAGGCTGAAGATGCAGACTCTGGACAGAATGGAGAACTCAGCTACCTCATCACTGATAGAAGCCATGTTGGACTGTTCTTGTTGGATCACATCACAGGCCAGTTCTTTGTCACTACCTCAAATCCGACTGAGCTCATAGAGAAGACCTTTCAGGTGGGCATTGCTGTATCTGACATGGGCACTCCCAGCCTGGTTACCAAGGTGATGCTGGAAGTGACTTTTATCAACCTGAAGGACAATCTGGAATCCTCAACATCTGGCAATCATGTACCATGTAGGAGCCAAAACAGCACTTATGTTTTTTATGTTTAAAAATACTAATTATAATTTCAACACTTCCCATATAAACAATGAACATCTGCATGGTGACTGGATCTACTACAATCAAGGTGCGTTAAAACCAACTCTTCTATTGCTGGGGCAGTGGCTATAATTTTGAACGGAATAGCCACTACAGACTACTTATTAGCTCTGACATGATTGCGATAAGTTGCCTGGGTGCTATCTGCGTTCTCTTGCTATTGGCCATCATCATCATCATCTTTGGCAAACGCATTTTGTCGCTGCTACCTTCAAAGGCAGCGACACCAGACTCATCACAGGCACCCAAGGTCCTGGAAATCCCACAGAGAGGAAACGTAAGCATTTTACACCCGTCACCCACGACGCTCCAAGAAACTGAAGTCTGACATTCAGCTCGTTCTTGTCATCGGGGCGAAAGGAGGAGCCTCTAGAATAGAGGATGAGAGTGAAGACCACCTGCTGGCTCTGCCTCCCGTGATGTCAGAATAAACAGGCTGATAGATATTATAGCATATTTCCAAAAATAATTAAAAAGTAGTTTCCATTCTCAGCACTACCTGGAGGGGGAAGCCACTCTGCCGTCTTCCACTGCAGGGGAACCTGGAAACATTGAACTTGATGGCCCTTTCCTCGGACACCGGCCACATACCATCTCGGACCCTTCGGAAAGCCAGACACCCTTCATCATCTTCTTCACTCGAGCACTTTGAAGCGCCACAGCAACACTGAGCTCCACACCAGGCCTGAAAGGGAAGAGGCTATCGTCATGTTCGGCCTCCCAAGCAACTCCCACTTTGTTGTCTTTTGCCATTTTGTTTTGTTTTGGGATGTATTTGTATTGGGATGTCTTTTTGTCATTTTTGTTCTAAATTAATGATGATGATGTCATCTGCGAAAAATAATAAAAAATGTCATTATAAAGAAAAACTTTTTTTGAAAGGAATTCATCACTGCATTACGTCGCGTTAACAGCAGCACACTCCCCAAGTTTGAAGTCAATCGGATGAACGGTTCTCCAGATAAACCGCTTTTTGTGTTGCCAGTAGGTGGCGCTGTGCTGAATTGCACATAATTCGGCACTGCTATATGTCGGGTTCCCAGCAGCGCACTCTCCAAGTTTGAAGTCGAATGGCTATCGAGATAATCTGCTTTTTGTGTTGCTAGTAGGTGGCGCTACAGTATGCCGAATTGCACAGAATTCAGCTCCCTACTCTGTTGGGTCCACCTAAGCGTACTCCCCGAGTTTGAAGTTGATCGGATGAACGCTTCTCAAGATCAACAACTTTTTGTATTGCCAGTAAGTGGCGCTGTGCCGAATTGCACACAATTCTGCACTGCACTGTGTTGAGTTCCCATCAGCGCACTCCCCAAACTTGAAGTCGATCGGACGAACGGTTCTTGAGATAAACCGTGTTTTTTTTTTGCCAGCAGGCGGCGCTATGCCGAATTGCATGAAAATAGGGCACTACACTCTGTCAGGTCTCCCTTAGCGCACTCCCAAAGTTTGAAGTCGATCTGACCAACGGTTCCCGAGATACGCGAAGGACAGAGAGAGAGACAGACAGACAGACAGACAGACACTCCTGTCATTATAGTGTTAGTCTCGCAGTGCCAGCCGTAGAAGATCCGTCGCTGGAAGCTTGATGACGTCGACGGTGGGTCTGACTACGTGAGTATTAATTAATACACAGGACAAGATGTTACTATCCCTTGTGCCAAAATCCGAGGAAAAACACATTTAGAAGCCCAATCCAGAATAAAACAAGCTAACAGGCTAACAAACTAATAAACAAGACACAAATCACCAGTTACCTACCCTAGCCAACAGCAGTATGAAGCATGTCATTGGGGTTTTCAAGTGGGCACCTTCCTTCACCGACGTTTCGTTAAGTTAGGCCCACGACACCTCAAGAAGGCTTAACGGTGTAATCCAGCGTCCTGGAAACACCCCCCTCCATGCTACCACCGCACAACTGCATATTACCTCACTATCTAAGCCTAGCTATCCAGGTCGGTTCGGTATGACATTCCTGACTACACCACCACTGTCAATGATTGAAGCTTGATGACGTCGACGGTGGGTCTGACTACGTGAGACTATTATAGTGTAGTCAGTCAGCTCTAGCCCGTGGAAAATCAAACTGGTTCTTTAGAAGGTTCACAGTCGACCCACTTGAGAACTGGCTCTAGCACTAGCCGAGATCCAGCACTAGGTTCCAGTTGGTGGAAAAGGCTTAAGAAGAGCTTCTACCCTACCCTCGGGCCAGTATCCTAAATGAGGTCACTGCCTAAGACTGCCCCCCTCCAACAATACACAAATGTATTCATTGTTACCATTATTAACATTATTATATTATTTAAAGTGTTTTTATTGCACAAATTGAAGGAGCTGCCGGGAATGCTTCACTGTGATTGTAGTTTATTTGAACTCAAACTTGATGGATTGATATCAGCACAATGTGCTGTTTGATCCTTGTCTTTGATGCAATTTGAGCTGCATTTTATGATATGAAAGGTGCTATAAAAATGTATCATTATTATTATCATCTCTCCATACTATAATTTGAGTGCCGGTGGCGTCGCCCGACACACAGTTGTTCAGTTGGGATGTCATCAGTGATTTCACTTGAGCAACTGTGATGTCATTAGTGATGTCACTCGAGCAGTTGTGTTCAGTTGTGATGTCATCAGTGATGTCACAAAATTGTGACAATCAGTGATGTCATCACTTTTTCTTGTTACCCATTGTGACATCATCATTGATGTCATGAATCCCATAACATGTTGCACCCATGGTGTCTGATACACCCAATGTACACCAGATGTGTTACGGCTGCGTGCGGGTCCGGTAAAACTGCCGGATCAGACTCTCGCCCCTGTTCATTCATGGCCAGTTTAGGACTGCCAATATTTAGCACAGGCCAAAGATTTTCATAATTGTTGGTCATCTTTCAAGACCCACAGTAAATTATCTATTAGCACCAAAGTGATTTGCAATACCTCAAAATGAAGATGTACGTCTCTGGGTTCACCAGGGAAAAAAAAGTGAGCTTTTAGCATGTTCTGTACTCTACTTATAGCCATTTATATACACCCTGTTTTCACCAAAAAGGTCTCTCGGAGAAGAGAAACAGCAGAAAAGGCAATTTTTGTAAAAGACACAATCTCAGGCAGAACTCGCTCTCAATTCTTTTATTTTGAACTGTATTGACATCAGACATGTAAATATTATTCATTATGACACAAATGACAAAAAAAATAATATATATATATATATACATGAAGTGCTTTTTTTACATTCAACAATACAGTTTACTCAGTGTGAGTGAGTGTGCAGACAGACAGACAGACAGACAGACAGACAGACAGACACACAGACAGACACACAGACAGACACACAGACAGACAGACACACAGACAGACAGACACAGACACACACACACACACACACACACACACACACACACACACACACACACAGAGAGAGAGAGTTCTGTCCACAGCTGCTGCTGGATCGCACCTCCTTCCCCCGCATCGTTTTCCTCCTCTCGTTCGCGCTGGGACGAATGCTGCGACACAGGAACGGGTCCGGCTTGGCTTTGGGACCAGGCGCTGTAACCGGATCGATCATGTTCGTCACGGGTTTGACTACTGCGAACAACTCAATCCAGGTTCACCCTGCAGCAAGGCGAGCAGTGCAGCGCGCCGAGGGGCGTTTCAATGGCGTTTCTCCTCTCTACAAGGAAGCGCGTTTCTCTGTTTTTCCTCCTGCTCATTTCAAAACAACAGCTGCGGTATGTGTTTGATCGCGTGTTGTCGGCTTGGCTTTGAGGCTAGGGACCTGATAACATGTCACAGGCTGGGGAAGTGTTTGAACTACGCGCTGCACTAATAAAAACAAAAACACGTCAAACACGTCATTGGCCCTCTGGGCTATTCCTGATAACACGTCAAAGACGTCTTTGGCCATGAATGAGTTAATACAGTGGAATACGCTTATACTGATCACAGTTTATAGTGGTCAACCGTTTATATTGATCAAAAAGCTTGGTCCCGAATCATTCCTATACACATGCTGTTTAAATAATTCACTTATAGTGATCAATACTCCGCTTACACCTTACAGTGATCATTTTGGGCCTTGTCCCATCTTTAAAACTACAGTAATTTTATTTTATTTTTTTACTTAAAAATTGGCAAAAATGAGCCAACGTGATACAGCAGCGGTACTCTGTACATGTCAGTCTGTATATGAGAGATCATGGCATGTCTGTCTGGCTGTCGGCTGTCTGTCTGTCTGTCTGTGGAGAGAATGAGAGATAGTGGCATCTCTGTCGAGGCAAGACCGCCGAGTTTGAAACAGCTGGAGGCCTAACTTACTGTATGGATTTTTAAAGTCAATAACATTCCTTTACTTGATATGTAGTGTATTCATGTAATACATATACAAATGTCATTTAATGGTCATCTGCATGAGAAATGTCCACCGCCTCTGGAACAGATGTGGTGGACATTAGCCCTTAGTTGACTTTGCATCTAGTTAGGAGATAATAGCTATCAAACAAAGCCAATGTGCCGTTTGGTCTGATAGGAAGTGAGAACTCATTAACTCATAAACAATAAAAGGCTGCTTAAAAAACCCTCAATCAATCAAAGGGCTTAAAAACAGATAGAAGGTCTCTTCTATGACTGGACCATCTTTGATGCATCCCATATCTGTCTGTGTCAATGTGTGTGTGTGTGTGTGTGTGTATGTGTGTGTGTGTGTGTGTGTGTGTGTGTGTGTAATATATCAATTTGGTCCCAAAATTCCAGAACAAAGTCAGGATGAAACGTTAATGTTCCCTGTGGAGAAATTAGCTTCCTGTTTGAGTGAACGGATAAAGGGAATACCAGATATTCTCCTTTATTAGCAGTGTGGAACAGCTCATCAAGGGAGCTACACCGCTTTGAATATAAACTAGTGTCCGCTCGCCGCGCTGCTGCTGCACAGAGCGCTGTTTGCTTGTGACGTGTAGTCAAAGTTTATTAATATCACTTGACTTCACCTGTCCAAATCACACCAAATCCCACACGGCACTTCCTCAGGTCCCCAGCAGCACAGCACACCTGCCAAGTGTGAAGTTGATCGCATGAACGGTTCTTGAGATATGTGAAGGACACACACACACACACACACACACACACACACACACACACACACACACACACACATACATACAGAGATTCCTCGCTTTATATTTAGATGATGATCGTAATATGATATGTAAACATGTGCTAAAATCAGCTAATTATCCACTTATGGTGGTACGGCATTATAATTGCCCTCCCAAGTTAGTTATTTACTCATAAATTTACTCATTTGTGTAATTGCAATAATGATGTTTAATTGGTCTATGTTGACTTTGCCATTTCCTATGTTCTTAGTTTCTTCTTAGTTCCTTCGGCCCCATATTTATTCAAGTAAATATTCGGCCCATTCTCCAAAGCCACATATCTTCAGAATATTCGGACACTAAATTGGCATTTTTTAGACAAGACAAACTTGTTCAAGACCTGTCTCTATCTCAGCAACACACTCGCTAGATTTGGCAACAGGAACTCATGTTAGCAGGGAGTGATTAGCTAAAGCTAAAGCTAAAGCTGAAGTTCGTTGATGTAGTTGTAGTAGCTAAATCTGTGGCTAGAAAACATATTTTTTTAATGGAATATCTTAGTTTCAACTGTACTGAGCTAACAACGGGCATCTTTGTGTTTATATGTGTGGTTTGTGTGGAGTTTGGGAACTCACAATCTCTATTTCAAGTTAGCTTGCTAGGTCAGCAGTAACCCTGTGTCACCAGGCACAGTCCTCTCACAACACTTCAGGGGAGAGGTCAGGTGACCACGTGACCATTTGTGAGACTGACTTGCTGCTACCATTTTGTTAGAATTGGCGGAGCCTGCGGTGACCCATCTAAATAGTAATAGAAGATCTATGTTGAAAACCTCCGCTTGTAACTCTAGGGGGCGTGGCCTGGGCCAGTGCTTGGGGACTGCCTGTCATCTCCGCCCCCCCCCCCCCCCCCCCCCCCCCGGCCTGAAAGAGGATCTGCTCTGCAGAGTGTTGGAGGTTGCAGCTGAGCTCCCCTGCTATTGCTGGACAGTGTTCCTGGCAGGACTCCCTCCTGCCATGGCTGCCTCCTCATGCCTCACTGAGTCACCAGGACAGACATGTAACCTAATCAGGTGTGTCCTGGACACACCTGATTGGCGTGGACACTAGAGAGCGTGGACACTAGAGAGCGTGGACACTAGAGAGCGTGGACACTAGAGCGTGGACACTAGAGAGCGTGGACACGAGAGCGTGGACACTAGAGCATGAACACTAGAGCACGAACACTAGAGAGCGTGGACACTAGAGAGCATGGACACTAGAGAGCATGGACACTAGAGAGCATGGACACTAGAGCATGGACACTAGAGAGCATGGACACTAGAGCATGGACACTAGAGAGCGTGGACACTAGAGAGCATGGACACTAGAGAGCATGGACACTAGAGCATGGACACTAGAGAGCGTGGACACTAGAGAGCGTGGACACTAGAGCGTGGACACTAGAGCGTGGACACTAGAGAGCGTGGACACTAGAGCGTGGACACTAGAGAGCGTGGACACTAGAGCGTGGACACTAGAGAGCGTGGACACTAGAGCGTGGACACTAGAGAGCATGGACACTAGAGCATGAACACTAGAGAGCGTGGACACTAGAGCATGAACACTAGAGAGCATGGACACTAGAGAGCGTGGACACTAGAGCGTGGACACTAGAGAGCGTGGACACTAGAGCATGAACACTAGAGAGCATGGACACTAGAGCATGAACACTAGAGAGCGTGGACACTAGAGCATGAACACTAGAGAGCATGGACACTAGAGAGCGTGAACACTAGAGAGCGTGGACATTAGAGAGCATGGACACTAGAGAGCGTGGACACTAGAGAGCGTGGACACTAGAGAGCGTGGACACTAGAGCGTGGACACTAGAGCGTGGACACTAGAGAGCATGGACACTAGAGCATGAACACTAGAGAGCGTGGACACTAGAGCGTGGACACTAGAGAGCATGGACACTAGAGCATGAACACTAGAGAGCGTGGACACTAGAGCATGAACACTAGAGAGCATGGACACTAGAGAGCGTGGACACTAGAGAGCGTGGACACTAGAGAGCGTGGACACTAGAGCGTGGACACTAGAGTGTGGACACTAGAGAGCGTGGACACTAGAGAGCATGGACACTAGAGTGTGGACACTAGAGAGTGTGGACACTAGAGAGCATGGACACTAGAGCGTGGACACTAGAGCGTGGACACTAGAGAGCGTGGACACTAGAGTGTGGACACTAGAGAGTGTGGACACTAGAGAGCATGGACACTAGAGCATGGACACTAGAGCATGAACACTAGAGAGCGTGGACACTAGAGCGTGGACACTAGAGAGCATGGACACTAGAGAGCGTGGACACTAGAGCGTGGACACTAGAGAGCATGGACACTAGAGCATGAACACTAGAGAGCGTGGACACTAGAGCATGAACACTAGAGAGCATGGACACTAGAGAGCGTGGACACTAGAGAGCGTGGACACTAGAGAGCGTGGACACTAGAGCGTGGACACTAGAGCGTGTATGGAGCTACGTCACGTGTAGCCTAGGTGAAGCGCTCTGAGCCGTGTTACGTGACACCTGTAATTTTCACATCTCCCCTCTACTTGATCCTTTATTGATTGTTGTTGGTCTCGGGCAGACTGAGGCCATCCATTCCAGCCCGCCCGCCTCTTCCTTCCGCACGGGGCTGTTCAATCTTGCTGAAGTGACACCTTAATGCAGCGCTCGCCTGGAGCTTCTAGAAGCTCAGGGCCGGCTGATTGCCAGGTGGAAAGCCCAGACCGGTGGTGAAGATGTGGGGAGGGGAAGTGAACGAGCAGCAGCACTCTCAGTGAGTTCTCTGGACTCCAACACGCTCAGTGGAGCTCAGCTCAGCAGCCAGTGAGACTAGCTGTGGTCATATTATTGAGTAGCCTTAACAATTTAGCCCATCTGCTGCATGTAAGAATGTTTAGAAGCAAATTTCAAATAATATGTGGCAGTGTCATCAGAGAACATCAGGAATTAAGTCATTTTTAGGGCAAGGCCACTTTGGACTTTGATCAATACAAATTTATTGGGACGTTGTGGCCAAAATGTAGGGCAGCAAGGCCAAAACCATGTTTATTAAAATCTAAAGCTGTAGAGCTGGCAAATTGGCACCCGTTGTCTTGCGAGCAAGGTGCACTACTCTGTTTAAGGATGTTCACTCCTTGACAGGAACATTTACCAACCAACCAACCATACAGTAAAGAACTAGTGAGAATGCTCTCAATAATACGATAAAAAAATACACTAATAGAAAAATGTCTGCTGCAGTGTGATACAGCACATACTGTATATGTAAGATGGCTTAGACTGCAAAGGAAAGCTGACACTTTTTTTAACGGACAGTTCAAAACAGGGCATGTGCTGAACTGGCCGTGTGGGTAGAAGGTGCATGACAGCCACTCTCCAGGGCATCCACGGCACTGGCCTTTTGGCCTTGGCATAATGTCAAGCCCTGGAACATGTATAATTCCTGATCTGGAAACGTTATGATATTTGTTAATTGTGGGAGGCAGCTGAGGTGGTCTGTAGAAGTAAAAAGTAAATCCTCATCAATGATCCAGTGTTAGAGTGGAGTCTGAACCTGCATTCAGTTTCCATGGAGCACCATATCGATCCCAGTGAGAGACAAGCAAATGAGTCTTGGCGTTTGAACAAAATGTGTCTTGTCAGCAGCAGAGCTGGCAGCACCCAGAAAATACAAACGCATATGAATTTCTCCAGCTTTGACGGATCTGTCACGGAAATTTAGTTTTCTCAAGATGAAAGCGAGCGTGACTGCATCTCTAAATGTGATCTGCTGCTACATTGTAAGATCCCTCAGCAGCTGAGCTGTAACTGTATCTCGTCCCCGGAGCCACCGTGAACAAATGGTGTTCTCATTACTCAACATGTTTGTTATTTGTTGACACAATTTCAACATTGGTGTCACTCATCGCAAATTATTTTCTGCCCGGTGACGTTTGGATCGTGAAAATAATCCTGCGTCGGAATTCCCCAAGAAGTGTCTGTGGAGCAGCTTGTATTGTTGAGCTGTGCAGCAGAGGCGGGTGGGTTGGGTGGGTGGGCATTCTGGGAGGGCTGCCTGGAAATGGATCCCACCCCACCCCATTGCTCCCCCCTCTGCCCCGCTGTAGCCTGGGGGCGTCTATTCTTGGTTTTCCCTTAAGGATAAATTCTTGCTACAAATGTTTAGCCGCTAACTTGCCTGAGGAGTAACCGTGCTGTATGAGGCCGCCCTGTTGGCAAAGGGGCAGAGGTGCGCCCAACATGGCAGACTGAGCAGAACTACTACTATTGAGAGAATGATGAGCAGTACTTGCATCATTTGTTGTTGAAAGAGAGTCGCTGGTGTGCGCTCAGATTTGGCTGTCCTCTGTCTCCCGTCGCCATTGTGAAAGATGCAACCATGTGGGTTTGGCATTTGGCACAGGAAGTATGATGCGGTTGGCTGGATTTAGAGTATGGATGGTTACTTATATACAATATATAATGTGACTGGCTTGTGCAGAAAGTCCATAACAAAATTATAATGGGAATTAAGAGAAATAAATAAGCCACTAGGCTTTTGTTATTTTTGTGATTTTTATTTTATTTTTATGCCTCCGCCGGCGAAGCCAGGCCGAAGGCATTATGGATCCGGGTTGTCCGTCCGTACGTACGTACGTACGTACGTACGGCCGGCCGTCCGTCCGTCCGTACGGATGTTTGTTAACGCCATATCTGAGGAACGCCTTGATGGAATTTCATCAGATTCGCCTTAAACATTCACTTAGGCCCAAGGATGATCTGATTAGATTTTGGTGGTCCAAGGTCAAAGTTCAAGGTCACTGTGACCTCTCGAACGCCATTTTCAAGCTTGTTAACGCGATATCTGAGGAACGCCTTGATGGAATTTCATCAGATTCGCCTTAAACATTCACTTAGGCCCAAGGATGATCTGATTAGATTTTGGTGGTCCAAGGTCAAAGGTCAAGGTCACTGTGACCTCTCGAACGCCATTTTCAAGCTTGTTAACTAGGGCTGTGCCGATTCACTTATCTCCCGATTCGATACTATCACGATACTTGGGTGCCGATTCGATATATATTGCGATTCTTAAGTATTGCGATTCTACGATTATTGCGATTCGATATTACGATTTATTGCGATTTTTGTTTCTTTTTTTCTTTTCTTTTTTCAGTTTGTTTGCTTTTTACACTAGATTAGAACATGGGAAAAGTTGAATCATACACTAGAGACTGTATATTATATATCATGAGTAGGGCTGGGCGATATAGTTAAAAACAGGGGCGGACTGGGATCATAATTCAGGCCGGGCATTAGATACCAAGCAGGCCAGGCCGATATGGGCCGACGTTTGAAGCCCAAAGATGCACCCACTTTAACCCTGAAGTGTAATTATTACTTCAGACTAACTAATAAAGTAATAAAACCACTAGTAAACCAGTAGGCGGCGCCTGGCCTGCTGTTCAGTGAGTGGCCTGACTGCGGGCACACAAAAAAAAAAAAAAAAAAAAAAATTTTTTTTTTTTTTTTTTTTTTTTTTGCTTTTGCGATTATCGATTCTGGAATAAAAGATCGATTCAAAAAATCGTGACATTAAAAATCGCGATACTTAGGTGAATCGATTTTTTCTCCCACCCCTATTGTTAACGCGATATCTGAGGAACAACTTGACGAAATTTCATCAGATTCGCCTTAAACATTCACTTAGGCCCAAGGATGATCTGATTAGATTTTGATGGTCAAAGGTCAAGGTCACTGTGACCTCTCGAACGCCATTTTCAAGCTTGTTAACGCGATATCTGAGGAACAACTTGACAAAATTTCATCAGATTCGCCTTAAACATTCACTTAGGCCCAAGGATGATCTGATTAGATTTTGGTGGTCCAAGGTCAAAGGTCAAGGTCACTGACCTCTCGAACGCCATTTTCAAGCTTGTTAACGCGATATCTGAGGAACAACTTGACAAAATTTCATCAGATTCGCCTTAAACATTCACTTAGGCCCAAGGATGATCTGATTAGATTTTGGTGGTCCAAGGTCAAAGGTCAAGGTCACTGTGACCTCTCGAACGCCATTTTCAAGCTTGTTAACGCGATATCTGAGGAACAACTTGACAAAATTTCATCAGATTCGCCTTAAACATTCACTTAGGCCCAAGGATGATCTGATTAGATTTTGGTGGTCCAAGGTCAAAGGTCAAGGTCACTGTGACCTCTCGAACGCCATTTTCAAGCTTGTTAACGCCATATCTGAGGAACAACTTGACAAAATTTCATCAGATTCGCCTTAAACATTCACTTAGGCCCAAGGATGATCTGATTACATTTTGGTGGTCAAAGGTCAAGGTGAGCTCTCGAACGCCATTTTCAAGCTTGTTAACGCGATATCTCAGGAATGCCTTGACGGAATTTAATCAAACTTGTCTCAAACATCGACTTGGACTCAAGGATGAACTGATTACATTTTGGTGGTCAAAGTTCAAGCTCACTGTGACCTCTCACACACCCAATTTCCAAGCTCTGTAATGCAACATCACAGGAGCGCCTTGACGGAATCTCTTCCAATTTGCCTCAAATGGCGATTTGGACTCCAGAATGAACTAATGCGGAGGCATAAGTCCGCGTTGCGGTCGTTCTAGTTTAAATATATTTCCTAGCCACAGAATTCTTGAAAGGTTAATCATGACCGTGCCTTTTTAATAGCACATTTACAGCTGAAATAGTATGAAAGTAGGCTAATCTTTTCTTTAGCACAGTACAGAGTACTGCAGACAATACATTTTTTCATCATACTAGTTGTGACAGTCACCTTTTCATCCAAAAATATGAAACTTGAGTGAAGGATTTCTGAGTTAAGTTTATTGTCTACCCCGTCTGTCTGTCATCTTTTTCACTATCCACGAGTTTGCATCCCTGAATAGTATTTTACCGATTATTCCTGCGATTAATTAAGTAATCAGATAAGATTACGCGGTTCAGGCTGAAAACACAATGTAACGTGAGAAGAATTCCGCAGACTCCGGAGGTGGAAACATTCAACAAAATTGAAAAAACGAAACAACAGATAATGACAATGAGATATCACTCAGCCAGACTCTGTGCTGGGATCCAGTAGCTACCCCAAAGCCCAAGATGACATCATCAAATGTCTTCTATTGTCTTCTTGACCCAAAGATGATCAGTTTACGATCAAGCCACATGACACAGCGAGATACAGGACGCCCGCTCAACCCTTTCAAAATAAAGCCATGCGTGCCTGTGTCCGATCATAATCTTCAAAATAAACGCAGTATCGAGTATTGTTGTTCCTGTTGTTTTTTTAGCTCAGTACAAAAGTGCAAAGTAGGCTACCAGAAAAACTAAAGCAATTAGGAGCTGTCATAAATTGAAATATCCCACATTTGATGCTTCTTTTGAGCCAAATGCCAACATTTATATATTAATTCACTCATCATCCATCTACTAATTCCAGGTGATTTAGTGACCACCGTGTGAGGGGGCGAATGGGCACTTTTGATATTATATTCTCCTGTATCCCACTGACCTTTACCTGACACTTGACGGTCAGCTCTAAAGTAAGCGGTTGGGATGGCTCTGCCTACTGTGTCCAGTCCCTCAGCAGCACGTGTCAGGTGGACTGTAAAGGCAGCAGAATGTGCACATTGCACCTGGGTGTCAATATTTGCCTGAAGTCCAGACAGAGCTGACAAAATAAAGGTAACAAAGCAGAAAGCACGCTGTGGACTAGAGGCATGTAGGCTCTATTTTGCATGACTTTACATTTGCCCTTATCTCTATTCCTTTTCACACTCACTGCTATTGTGTTCTGTGTGTGTGTGTGTGTGTGTGTGTGTGTGTGTGTGTGTGTGTGCGTGCGCGTGCTCGTGTGTGTGTGTGTGTGCGCTCGTGTGTGCAGTAGCGCACTGTGTTCATTAGGGGTTTGTTTACTTGAATGCATGTTGAGAGAAAGTGGCACAAAGTGGGATTTGAAATGAATGCAGGTGGAACATTTTCTAACACATTGATATTCATCGATAGCATTTTGAAGTTGTTGCGGTGGTGGTACCTGCGTTGAACATAGAAAATCAGTTGTATTTCCTCGTCTCCGTGTCTCAGTTTGTCACACGGTCTGCAGGACCCTGTAAATGGATGGCACCAGAAATAGCTCTTTAAGTGGCTGTGACTGACTGTTAATGTACGACTGTTACACAACAATCGCACACAGTCGAGTCGGCGCTCCGTCCTCGCCCAAAGCTTTCATGTCTAGAAAAGAATAGAATAGAAAGTGTGCTTGCTGCACATCCCCCTGCAAGACGTGAGTAGAGCTATATAAGGCCAGGCCTGCATGGGGACAGGAAGAACCAGGCAAAAGAGAGAGAGACCACTCAAAGTAACACAGTATCTGACTCTAAACATCTTCTCTTCTACCGTGCAGCATCATGAGTGTGCCAGCTGGTTTACATGACATGTGGACAGCTCAATGTTCATCACGGGGCTGGAAATAGCATTTGATGTGTGCGTTGGGCTGTGGGCATGTGTGCACTAATGCAGATAGCTGAGAGGGTACGGTGCTGAACATCAGATGCCTCCTCAGTGTCTTCTTCTTCTCTGAGCCTGTATGAAGCTGAGCAGGTGGAGACCTGGAGGAAGGCCATCCACCTGCTGCAGGCTGACTTCAGCTTCACTCTCAGTTTGGCAGGAAGACGGTATTTATGTTTCATACTAGGAGGAATATGTGGGGTTTTTGCCATACTTTTTCAGATGACTAATAACCTGAGCTGGTGGGACATTCAGATTCATTCAGTGGAAATAGGTTCTGGAATGTTGTCATGGTCAAACTTCAAACTTTTTTCAAGTGCCAGCTTCCAGGTGGTTGTTTATGCCAGACTACCTTCGTCATTCTTCATCTGATGCTAAAGGGCGTTGGATTGTGAACACAATGTTTGAGGAAATGAAAAGATTGTGTATTTATGAGTATTGGACGTCACATGACATGATGCCCTGTGGCTCAGGAGACCAGACACTTGTCCCTCCAGTAGATGTGACGACGACGAGCTCACTTTTCATTGGAATAGCTGCTTTCCCGTCATGGGGCTAAAAGCGTGCGAAGTGTCCACTTTAACAGTTTAAACGGGGCCAGCTGACTGTGGAAAACACATGACATTAACTCATTAACAGTTTACTGGCAGTGCAGCCGTTGGTTGGGTGGTGGCTCGTTTTGGCGGGAGCTGGTAGTGGGAGGTGGCGCTAAAAAACGTCTTTATTAGTTGCAATGCTCAGACTCCGTCGTCAGTGCTATTTTATCATCTGCATGGCTGTGTGGTTATGGAGGGGGCTGATTGGATCTCTGCACTCTGATTGGTTGCTGCAGAATTAGTTTTTTCTTCTCTTTTTTTGCAGCATACATCATAAAGTGCATGTGGTTGTAACTTGTACTGGGCGGTACCCTCATATTGTTTAGTGCTGCTTTCTGTTGGACTATTAGAACAACACAGGATTCTGATGCCTCAAAGGTACTGCATGCTTACTGTGTTTACTGACCCCACTTTCATTTTCATTCAGATCATCCACACAGTGTCAGTAGTATTTTTCTGCTTTGCCTAATTGGAAGAATTGAGATTGTTCACAATAACCTTCTGAGCTTTAAATTGGTGCACACACTGTGCTTCATATTGACATGTCTGTGCGGGGAACTTGTTCCCCGATTGGCAGCGAGACAAACGCTGCATTGTCAAATTCTTCTCTTTTAAGATGGACTCTGGCATTTTGTCTGTTGGACCGGGGGAAGAATGCCAGCCTTGTCCTGACCGGGGTCACTTATCAGCCCCAGTGCAGAGCACGCCCTCAGGGAAGTCAGTGACTCACTCAGGGGGGTGGGGTGGGGTTCCCTCCTCCCTCCCTCCTCCCCCCCTCCCCCCAAACCATTGAAGGATGTCTCTCCCTCCTGCGCTCTGAGATCCCACTTTATGACTGACACTAGGGCTGTGAATCTTCACTGGCCTCACGATTCGATTCGATTCGATTACGATTCAGAGGGCTACGATTCGATTCGATAACGATTATCGATGCATCTCGATGCATCTTAAATCGATGCATCACTTTTTTTCCCGAATACATGATTTTTTTTTTCACTTTCTTTTTTCTCACTGTGTGGCTACTTTTAAAATAAAAGTGCATTTAGAATTGCATTGTATTATGATCCATAATTAAAATAAACAACTGCATGTACTTCCATTATATTTTATTTGATTATATAATATATATATATATATATATATATATATATATATATATATATATATATATATATATATATATATACATACCGGTATATATATATTTTTTAATAATCGATTTTTGACATTTGTGAATCGATGCAGAATCGTGCAGGTCCGCATCGCGATGCATCTTATAATCGATTATTTTTGACACCCCTAACTGACACTGTTGAATGCAGGTGCTGTCTGACTGACTGCATTACCTAAGATTCTAGACTGCTGGTTGGTTGGCAGCGTCTGGACTGCTGGTTGGTTGGCAGCATCTGGACTGCTGGTTGGTTGGCAGCGTCTGGACTGCTGGTTGGTTGGCAGCATCTGGACTGCTGGTTGGTTGGCAGCATCTGGACTGCTGGTTGGTTGGCAGCATCTGGACTGCTGGTTGGTTGGCAGCATCTGGACTGCTGGTTGGTTGGCAGCGTCTGGACTGCTGGTTGGTTGGCAGCGTCTGGACTGCTGGTTGGTTGGCTTCGTGCACCAGTTGGGGAATCTGTTGCTGGCAGCTCTTAAGGGCTGAGCCCCTGTGCTGATTTTGACTTGGCAACATGATGCACCACTAGGATCGGATGTTGAATTCAAATGGCAGCTACACATTTATTTATATATATTTTGATCCTCATTCCCAGCTGTGAACTGCGGGTTGTTCCCTGATTGGAGTTTTGTTAGCTGTGTTGCCAAAGCCATGCAGCTGTGGGAGCAGGTAAACACCAGGGAACAGCGAGCCTGGCATCCCTGTGTGCTCTGTGCTGCCTCGCATTCCACAACTCTCGCTGACCCGACACGGGTGTTTGAGAGCCGGTTGTGTTTACACCTAGCAGACACACACTCTGCTCTGCTCCACCTAGCAGACACACACTCACTCTGCTCTGCTCCACCTAGCAGACACACACTCACTCTGCTCTGCTCCACCTAGCAGACACACACTCACTCTGCTCCACCCTGCAGACACACACTCTGCTGTGCTCCACCCTGCAGACACACACTCACTCTGCTCCGCCCTGCAGACACACACTCACTCTGCTCCACCCTGCAGACACACACTCTGCTGTGCTCCACCCTGCAGACACACACTCTGCTGTGCTCCACCCTGCAGACACACACTCTGCTCTGCTCCGCCCTGCAGACACACACTCACTCTGCTCCGCCCCGCAGACACACACTCTGCTGTGCTCCGCCCTGCAGACACACACTCACTCTGCTCCGCCCTGCAGACACACACTCACTCTGCTCCGCCCTGCAGACACACACTCACTCTGCTCCGCCCTGCAGACACACACTCTGCTCTGCTCCGCCCTGCAGACACACACTCTGCTCTGCTCCGCCCTGCAGACACACACTCTGCTCTGCTCTGCTCCATCCTGCAGACACACACTCACTCTGCTCCGCCCTGCAGACACACACTCTGCTGTGCTCCGCCCTGCAGACACACACTCACTCTGCTCCGCCCTGCAGACACACACTCACTCTGCTCCGCCCTGCAGACACACACTCACTCTGCTCCGCCCTGCAGACACACACTCTGCTCTGCTCCGCCCTGCAGACACACACTCTGCTCTGCTCCGCCCTGCAGACACACACTCTGCTCTGCTCCACCCTGCAGACACACACTCTGCTCTGCTCTGCTCCACCCTGCAGACACACACTCTGCTCTGCTCCACCCTGCAGACACACACTCTGCTCTGCTGTGCTCCGCCCTGCAGACACACACTCACTCTGCTCCGCCCTGCAGACACACACTCACTCTGCTCCGCCCTGCAGACACACACTCTGCTCTGCTCCGCCCTGCAGACACACACTCTGCTCTGCTCCGCCCTGCAGACACACACTCTGCTCTGCTCCACCCTGCAGACACACACTCTGCTCTGCTCCACCCTGCAGACACACACTCTGCTCTGCTTCACCCTGCAGACACACACTCTGCTCTGCTCCACCCTGCAGACACACACTCTGCTCCACCCTGCAGACACACACTCTGCTCTGCTCCACCCTGCAGACACACACTCTGCTCCACCCTGCAGACACACACTCTGCTCCGCCCTGCAGACACACACTCTGCTCTGCTCCACCCTGCAGACACACACTCTGCTCCACCCTGCAGACACACACTCTGCTCCGCCCTGCAGACACACACTCTGCTCCGCCCTGCAGACACACACACTCTGCTCCACCCTGCAGACACACACTCTGCTGTGCTCCACCCTGCAGACACACACTCGCTCTGCTCCGCCCTGAGTGCAGACACACACTCACTCTGCTCCGCCCTGCAGACACACACTCTGCTCCGCCCTGCAGACACACACTCACTCTGCTCCGCCCTGCAGACACACACTCTGCTCTGCTCCGCCCTGCAGACACACACTCACTCTGCTCTGCTCCGCCCTGCAGACACACACTCACTCTGCTCCACCCAGCAGACACACACTCACTCTGCTCCGCCCTGCAGACACACACTCTGCTGTGCTCCGCCCTGCAGACACACACTCACTCTGCTCCGCCCTGCAGACACACACTCTGCTCTGCTCCGCCCTGCAGACACACACTCGCTCTGCTCTGCTCCACCCTGCAGACACACACTCTGCTCTGCTCCACCCTGCAGACACACACTCTGCTGTGCTCCGCCCTGCAGACACACACTCGCTCTGCTCCACCCTGCAGACACACACACTCTGCTCCACCCTGCAGACACACACTCTGCTGTGCTCCGCCCTGCAGACACACACTCTGCTGTGCTCCGCCCTGCAGACACACACTCGCTCTGCTCCGCCCTGCAGACACACACTCTGCTCCGCCCTGCAGACACGCACTCTGCTCCGCCCTGCAGACACACACTCTGCTCCACCCTGCAGACACACAATCACTCGCTCTGCTCCGCCCTGCAGACACACACTCGCTCTGCTCCGCCCTGCAGACACACACTCGCTCTGCTCCGCCCTGCAGACACACACTCTGCTCCGCCCTGCAGACACACACTCTGCTCTGCTCTGCTCCGCCCTGCAGACACACACTCTGCTCCGCCCTGCAGACACACACTCTGCTCTGCTCTGCAGACACACACTCACTCTGCTCCGCCCTGCAGACACACACTCACTCTGCTCCGCCCCGCAGACACACACTCTGCTGTGCTCCGCCCTGCAGACACACACTCTGCTCTGCTCCGCCCTGCAGACACACACTCTGCTCTGCTCCGCCCTGCAGACACACACTCTGCTCTGCTCTGCTCCATCCTGCAGACACACACTCTGCTCTGCTCCACCCTGCAGACACACACTCACTCTGCTCTGCTCTGCCCTGCAGACACACACTCTGCTCTGCTGTGCTCCGCCCTGCAGACACACACTCACTCTGCTCCGCCCTGCAGACACACACTCACTCTGCTCCGCCCTGCAGACACACACTCTGCTGTGCTCCGCCCTGCAGACACACACTCTGCTCTGCTCCACCCTGCAGACACACACTCTGCTCTGCTCCACCCTGCAGACACACACTCTGCTCTGCTCCACCCTGCAGACACACACTCTGCTCTGCTCCACCCTGCAGACACACACTCTGCTCTGCTCCACCCTGCAGACACACACTCTGCTCCACCCTGCAGACACACACTCTGCTCTGCTCCACCCTGCAGACACACACTCTGCTCCACCCTGCAGACACACACTCTGCTCCGCCCTGCAGACACACACTCTGCTCTGCTCCACCCTGCAGACACACACTCTGCTCCACCCTGCAGACACACACTCTGCTCCGCCCTGCAGACACACACTCTGCTCCGCCCTGCAGACACACACACTCTGCTCCACCCTGCAGACACACACTCTGCTGTGCTCCACCCTGCAGACACACACTCGCTCTGCTCCGCCCTGAGTGCAGACACACACTCACTCTGCTCCGCCCTGCAGACACACACTCTGCTCCGCCCTGCAGACACACACTCACTCTGCTCCGCCCTGCAGACACACACTCTGCTCTGCTCCGCCCTGCAGACACACACTCACTCTGCTCTGCTCCGCCCTGCAGACACACACTCACTCTGCTCCACCCAGCAGACACACACTCACTCTGCTCCGCCCTGCAGACACACACTCTGCTGTGCTCCGCCCTGCAGACACACACTCTGCTCTGCTCTGCTCCACCCTGCAGACACACACTCTGCTCTGCTCCACCCTGCAGACACACACTCTGCTCTGCTGTGCTCCGCCCTGCAGACACACACTCACTCTGCTCCGCCCTGCAGACACACACTCACTCTGCTCCGCCCTGCAGACACACACTCTGCTGTGCTCCGCCCTGCAGACACACACTCTACTCTGCTCCACCCTGCAGACACACACTCTGCTCTGCTCCACCCTGCAGACACACACTCTGCTCTGCTCCACCCTGCAGACACACACTCTGCTCTGCTCCACCCTGCAGACACACACTCTGCTCTGCTCCACCCTGCAGACACACACTCTGCTCCACCCTGCAGACACACACTCTGCTCTGCTCCACCCTGCAGACACACACTCTGCTCCACCCTGCAGACACACACTCTGCTCCGCCCTGCAGACACACACTCTGCTCTGCTCCACCCTGCAGACACACACTCTGCTCCACCCTGCAGACACACACTCTGCTCCGCCCTGCAGACACACACTCTGCTCCGCCCTGCAGACACACACACTCTGCTCCACCCTGCAGACACACACTCTGCTGTGCTCCACCCTGCAGACACACACTCGCTCTGCTCCGCCCTGAGTGCAGACACACACTCACTCTGCTCCGCCCTGCAGACACACACTCTGCTCCGCCCTGCAGACACACACTCACTCTGCTCCGCCCTGCAGACACACACTCTGCTCTGCTCCGCCCTGCAGACACACACTCACTCTGCTCTGCTCCGCCCTGCAGACACACACTCACTCTGCTCCACCCAGCAGACACACACTCACTCTGCTCCGCCCTGCAGACACACACTCTGCTGTGCTCCGCCCTGCAGACACACACTCACTCTGCTCCGCCCTGCAGACACACACTCTGCTGTGCTCCGCCCTGCAGACACACACTCACTCTGCTCCGCCCTGCAGACACACACTCTGCTCTGCTCCGCCCTGCAGACACACACTCGCTCTGCTCTGCTCCACCCTGCAGACACACACTCTGCTCTGCTCCACCCTGCAGACACACACTCTGCTGTGCTCCGCCCTGCAGACACACACTCGCTCTGCTCCACCCTGCAGACACACACACTCTGCTCCACCCTGCAGACACACACTCTGCTGTGCTCCGCCCTGCAGACACACACTCTGCTGTGCTCCGCCCTGCAGACACACACTCGCTCTGCTCCGCCCTGCAGACACACACTCTGCTCCGCCCTGCAGACACGCACTCTGCTCCGCCCTGCAGACACACACTCTGCTCCACCCTGCAGACACACAATCACTCGCTCTGCTCCGCCCTGCAGACACACACTCGCTCTGCTCCGCCCTGCAGACACACACTCTGCTCCGCCCTGCAGACACACACTCTGCTCTGCTCTGCTCCGCCCTGCAGACACACACTCTGCTCCGCCCTGCAGACACACACTCTGCTCTGCTCTGCAGACACACACTCACTCTGCTCCGCCCTGCAGACACACACTCACTCTGCTCCACCCTGCAGACACACACTCACTCTGCTCCGCCCTGCAGACACACACTCACTCTGCTCCGCCCTGCCTGTTGTTTTATGGGAGTGGATGAAGCAAATGTGGCTTGTGGTATCAGGGCATTGGGCCTGCAGATTATAAAACCCAGGTGCATCATGGACAGTGGACACGAGTTACCCCGCTAGCCGGGCGCTTCTCGCTCATACTGAGCATTAGCGCCCGGCGAACGTCAACGCATTTCCCATCAAACAATTGTGCCGCTCTGACGTCTAGGTATAAAAGCCAACCCTTACCTGAGCCAAACACGTGAAGTGAAGACGCTATCCGATGGGCACCATCCTCTTCTTTTAATGACATATAGTTGACTCTTCCAAATTGTTGCATAAAATCCACTTTTCTGTCTTTGAAAAACCGAAAATCATTCATCTCTGGAGCAACCCGGAACAACAACTCACTGTTTACTCACTAATGCCCCCCACACTTCCGAAATGCTATTGCACCTACATTTTCGGTTTTTCAAAGACAGAAAAGTGGATTTTATGCAACAATTTGGAAGAGTCAACTATATGTCATTAAAAGAAGAGGATGTTGCCCATCGGATAGCGTCTTCACTTCACGTGTTTGGCTCAGGTAAGGGTTGGCTTTTAGACCTAGACGTGAGAGCGGCACAATTTGTTTGATGGGAAATGCGTTGACGTTCGCCGGGCGCTAATGCTCAGTATGAGCGAGAAGCGCCCGGCTAGCGGGGTAAGGACACCAGGTGCATCATGGACGGTGGACACAGGCATGTAAATAATATGTGTGTGTCATTCATTGGGGGAATGTATGTATAGCTTGAGCGTATAGCATAGCTTGTGGAGTGTTGATTAAATAGACTGATCTCAAAGGCATTTTACCACAACTGTCTGGGAAGCATTCATCATGACATGTGGAAATTCCCCCTGCTGTGTGTGTCATCTTCACTGTAGTAATCCCAGCATTCTACAGCCTGCTTTTAATCCACAGACTTCTCTCCTCCTCCTCCCCCTCCCTTTGCTGTGGTGCTGGTATTCCTGCTGAAAGATAAGCCCTCCTGGAGTCAGCCCCAGTCTGCTGACAGAGCAGGAAACGGTAGCAGCCAGCCAAGACCCCCGCACCCACACGCATGCACACACACACACACACACACACACACACACACACACACACACACACACACACACACACACACACACACACACACACACACACACACACACACACACAGTCTTTACGGACACACAACCCCCAAACCACTCCACCACCTCCTACCACTACACTTTGCCTCTTTATCTCACACCACCCCATCACCACACCACCTAAATCTTTCACTCTCTCAGTCACCCCCCTCTCTCTCTCCATCCCCCCCGGTGCCCCGCCCCCCGGTTCTTTCCCTCAACCCCATGGCTGCTAGCTAGCTAGCATGTCATCACCTCAGCTGCAATGGAGTCACAGGGATGGAATGACACAGGTTGTAAATCAGCACACATCTGGTGAATGGATGAGGGGCGGAGTGAATGGATGAGGGGTGGAGTATCGCTAGGCAGAATATTCACACCACATCCGTGACATTTTGACTTTTGTCACTACGCTCACCTGGGTATCTCCTCTGGGTATCTCCTCTGGGTATCTCCTCTGGGTATCTCCTCTGGGTATCTCACCTGGGTATCTCCTCTGGGTATCTCCTCTGGGTATCTCCTCTGGGTATCTCCTCTGGGTATCTCCTCTGGGTATCTCCTCTGGGTATCTCACCTGGGTATCTCCTCTGGGTATCTCACCTGGGTATCTCCTCTGGGTATCTCACCTGGGTATCTCCTCTGGGTATCTCCTCTGGGTATCTCCTCTGGGGGGCAGGAGGAGACATCTCACACAGCTTTCAGTGCTCACTTGAAAGCAGGAGCTTGATTGATCCTCTTCAACATTTTGCTACATTATTAATTATTAGTTAAAGATTTGATGATGATTTGATGAACAGTGTTTTTAGTGCCAGGCAGCCCCGCCCCCTACGGAATTAGATCATGACCAGATCATTTCCTGTTTCATTCATATTTAGGCCTGCCGCCGCCTGTAGTCGTTTTCTAAATGCTGGAAACTAGTCGTGACACAGATGGCGTGTGATGTAGAACATGTACTCGAGCCTATAAACCACTTTTAAGTGATTGAAATCTCAGACAAGATCTGATTTCCAGGAGGGATTTTCCACAAATAGAAAATGTGTTAGGTTAGGCTACATTGGATATTGTACGAGGATTCAAAACTCTTGAGAGACCAGTTGGATTTGAACCTAAATGACGACTTTAGTGTTTGAGGCTAATATAGGAGGTGAACAGGAGGGGTCACGCGGTGTCGCAGCAGTGGACACTTTTGTGTACAGAAATATAATGGGACTACAGAGACCGCTCCATCATTTAGTTTTTTTAATTAGCAGCAGCCATGGCACACTTAAAGTGAAACGGCTGCCATCTGAAGTATTTGCCTGACAAGCTCTGAGTGTTAAAGCACGGAGGATGTGATGTTAAAAGCAGGAGGTGTGTGTGTGTGTGCGTGTTCACCAGCTTGGATACCTGCCACTGCTGCCTATCGGCGAGTCCCCAAACAAGCTGCCGGCTCCTGACAACAATAGAGCTGACGACCAGGGGAGCGGGCTCCGACGCTGCAGACAGACACCACGCTGAAACATGGCCTGGAGCAGCTGGATTGTTCACCTACAATAGGCAGTCAGCCCTGGAGGCAGTTTGCCATTCTTGTCATGCTATTCTTCTTCTTCTGGAGTGTCCCAGGTCCCCTCCCCAGCCACCAGCCTTTTTAATTGGCTCTTCTGGCTGCCAGTCAGCTTACCTGCAAGGTATTGTTCTCTCTTCAACTTGCTCTGGAGTCACAGTGGACTAACTTCTCAAAAGGCTTTAGAAACAAGTCGCACCAAGAAAAGCAGTGCACTGCAGCACTGCACTGCAGCACTGCACTGCACACGCATCCATTTAAGAAAGCTTGACCATCAAAGCTTGGAATAGAAAAGATAAGAAATGGCGGCGCACTGCCTATCCCAATCAAAATGTATGTCAGTCCGTATAGCTGTTTGACTATGAGGTTTTGGAGGCCGAAGCGTCTGGAGCTACTGTAGTATGTCTGCTGGCAGCTTTCCAGCCAGAGAGTGCCCGTATCTCCACAGCTGAGATGCAGAAAAGATTGTGTTGATAGCTGAGGAGGAGGGGAGGAGTGTCAGCACGGCCCGCCCTCTGAGGAGGAGGAGGGGAGGAGTGTCAGCACGGCCCGCCCTCTGAGGAGGAGGAGGGGAGGAGTGTCAGCACGGCCCGCCCTCTGAGGAGGAGGAGGGGAGGAGTGTCAGCACGGCCCGCCCTCTGAGGAGGAGGAGGGGAGGAGTGTCAGCATGGCCCGCCCTCTGAGGAGGAGGAGGGGAGGAGTGTCAGCATGGCCCGCCCTCTGAGGAGGAGGAGGGGAGGAGTGTCAGCATGGCACGCCCTCTGAGAAGGAGGAGGGGAGGAGTGTCAGCATGGCCCGCCCTCTGAGGAGGAGGAGGGGAGGAGTGTCAGCATGGCCCGCCCTCTGAGGAGGAGGAGGGGAGGAGTGTCAGCATGGCCCGCCCTCTGAGGAGGAGGAGGGGAGGAGTGTCAGCACGGCCCGCCCTCTGAGGAGGAGGAGGGGAGGAGTGTCAGCACGGCCCGCCCTCTGAGGAGGAGGAGGGGAGGAGTGTCAGCATGGCCCGCCCTCTGAGGAGGAGGAGGGGAGGAGTGTCAGCATGGCCCGCCCTCTGAGGAGGAGGAGGGGAGGAGTGTCAGCATGGCACGCCCTCTGAGAAGGAGGAGGGGAGGAGTGTCAGCATGGCCCGCCCTCTGAGGAGGAGGAGGGGAGGAGTGTCAGCATGGCCCGCCCTCTGAGAAGGAGGAGGGGAGGAGTGTCAGCATGGCCCGCCCTCTGAGGAGGAGGAGGGGAGGAGTGTCAGCATGGCCCGCCCTCTGAGGAGGAGGAGGGGAGGAGTGTCAGCACGGCCTGCCCTTATCTACAGCCTGACAGAGTGACACACTGCCTTCCTGACTGGCCTTTGATTTATTGGATATCGTCTCGCAGGTGAAGTACTCAGTTCTGAGCTGGCCAGTGTCTCCTCTCTGTCTGCTCCTCTCTGTCTGCTCCTCTCTGACTCTGTCTGCTCCTCTCTGCCTCTGTCTGCTCCTCTCTGTCTGCTCCTCTCTGCCTCTGTCTGCTCCTCTCTGCCTCTGTCTGCTCCTCTCTGTCTGCTCCTCTCTGCCTCTGTCTGCTCCTCTACCTCTGTCTGCTCCTCTCTGTCTCTGTCTGCTCCTCTCTACCTCTGTCTGCTCCTCTCTGTCTGCTCCTCTCTGCCTCTGTCTGCTCCTCTCTACCTCTGTCTGCTCCTCTCTGCCTCTGTCTGCTCCTCTCTGTCTGCTCCTCCCTGCCTCTGTCTGCTCCTCTCTGTCTGCTCCTCTCTGTCTGCTCCTCTCTACCTCTGTCTGCTCCTCTCTGCCTCTGTCTGCTCCTCTCTGTCTGCTCCTCTCTGTCTGCTCCTCCCTGCCTCTGTCTGCTCCTCTCTGCCTCTGTCTGCTCCTCTCTGTCTGCTCCTCTCTACCTCTGTCTGCTCCTCTCTGCCTCTGTCTGCTCCTCTCTGTCTGCTCCTCTCTGTCTGCTCCTCCCTGCCTCTGTCTGCTCCTCTCTGCCTCTGTCTGCTCCTCTCTGTCTGCTCCCCTCTGTCTGCTCCTCCCTGCCTCTGTCTGCTCCTCCCTGCCTCTGTCTGCTCCTCTCTGTCTGCTCCTCTCTACCTCTGTCTGCTCCTCTCTGTCTGCTCCTCTCTACCTCTGTCTGCTCCTCTCTGTCTGCTCCTCTCTACCTCTGTCTGCTCCTCTCTGTCTGCTCCTCTCTACCTCTGTCGGTACGTGTACATCTACAATGGCAAATTCGCTTTTCCGCTGTGTCGCAGCGTTTTGTGGGCGTGCAAACCAGCTTCCAGCTTGGAGCTGTAGCCTGTAGAAACGTTGTACACAGGAGGGTGCGGGGAGGAAATGTGTAGGAAGAGCTGTCATTGGGTAGCTTCAACGAAAGGTCCCGCCCTAGTCCCGCCCCGCGAGCGTGAAGCCGCTCGGAGACAAGCCGCCTCTAGTCTGCGACAGTGAAACGCTGTGGGCGGTTCCAGCGGCAGGGGGCGCGAGGTAAATGGACCAATCAGACACGGAAATAGAGCAAGACAGCCTATCAAGATGCAGCGTCAAAGCGGCTTTTTCAGCAGGCAAGCCGCCGAGCGCTTCATGATGTGCACGTACCGTGTCTGCTCCTCTCTGTCTGCTCCTCTCTGCCTCTGTCTGCTCCTCTCTACCTCTGTCTGCTCCTCTCTGCCTCTGTCTGTCTGCTCTCTACCTCTGTCTGCTCCTCTACCTCTGTCTGCTCCTCTCTACCTCTGTCTGCTCCTCTCTACCTCTGTCTGTCTGCTCCTCTCTACCTCTGTCTGCTCCTCTCTACCTCTGTCTGTCTGCTCCTCTCTACCTCTGTCTGCTCCTCTCTACCTCTGTCTGTCTGCTCCTCTCTACCTCTGTCTGCTCCTCTCTACCTCTGTCTGCTCCTCTCTACCTCTGTCTGCTCCTCTCTGCCTCTGTCTGTCTGCTCTCTACCTCTGTCTGCTCCTCTCTACCTCTGTCTGCTGCTCCTCTCTACCTCTGTCTGCTCCTCTCTACCTCTGTCTGTCTGTCTGCTCTCTACCTCTGTCTGCTCCTCTCTGTCTGCTCCTCTCTGCCTCTGTCTGCTCCTCTCTACCTCTGTCTGCTCCTCTCTACCTCTGTCTGCTCCTCTCTGTCTGCTCCTCTCTGCCTCTGTCTGCTCCTCTCTACCTCTGTCTGCTCCTCTCTACCTCTGTCTGCTCCTCTCTGTCTGCTCCTCTCTGCCTCTGTCTGCTCCTCTCTACCTCTGTCTGCTCCTCTCTACCTCTGTCTGCTCCTCTCTGTCTGCTCCTCTCTGCCTCTGTCTGCTCCTCTCTACCTCTGTCTGCTCCTCTCTACCTCTGTCTGCTCCTCGCTGTTCTCCATGAAAACTCTGTTTCGCTCCTGTTTGCTGAAGAGAAAGGACCTGTCTGCCATGGAGGTCCTAAGTTAACGCTGGAGACAAACATTTGATAAGACGCACCTGTCACACATTCAGGTGTGCAGATACTTCATTCACTATGAGTGGGAGCGGCTCCCTGCCTCTCCGCTCTCAAACGCCTCCGCCGCTGTGAAACCACAACAAACCTCCAACCTCAAAACGGTGAAAATGAACAGAGCTTTTTGTTGCTCTACCAGAGTGAAAGTAAGTTGAGCCAGACTCAAGTGTGGAGACAGTCTGGCAAGAGAGACTACTGTGCTTGCTAACATCACGGAGCATTTCATCATTTGTTCATGATCAATAAAGTCTGCGACCATAATTGTAACACTTCATGTAGGCTTTTCATTACAGTTTTATTACGCACGGATGTCTGCTCAGAGAACGCTATCGTCACCCTCACCTGTTATAGTGGCTGCTCAGAGGATAGTCATGTGCAGCACAGAGCTGTCATTTTATTTATTGCTACAGAGGAGATGAACAGTGTAAATGCAATTTTCTAAGAGAGACGACACAGTAGAGCCAGGATGCCAGCTTCACAAAGCAATCATCTGTAATGCTATGGGGGATTTGTTCAAGGCTATAATAAAGCCCACCAAGTATAATCCTTTGATTTCCAATTGAGTAGCCTCAGCCTCTGTTGCTGCTTATAGAAGTGCATTTAGCAGAACTGCAGTGTTGCCAGCCAGTTTCCTCACTTTGTGATATGAACGTGATGTGCCCACAAATATTCCTCATCATACTGAAATAAATAACTGCAATAATAAGAAATATTTAAAATTAAAAACGTCCTGCGTTCTGTTTTTCAAAATGTATATTAAAGAGCGTGGTGCAGGTTAAAAACAAATCTGAATTTACATTTTGGAGACCTACAGTGCACAGAGTGGTAGAGACCTACAGTGCACAGAGTGGTAGAGACCTACAGTGCACAGAGTGGTAGAGAGACCTACAGTGCACAGAGTGCTAGAGACCTACAGTGCACAGAGTGGTAGAGACCTACAGTGCACAGAGTGGTAGAGAGACCTACAGTGCACAGAGTACTAGAGACCTACAGTGCACAGAGTGCTAGAGAGACCTACAGTGCACAGAGTGCTAGAGACCTACAGTGCATGTGCACAGAGTGCTAGAGACCTACAGTGCACAGAGTGCTAGAGACCTACAGTGCACAGAGTGGTAGAGAGACCTACAGTGCACAGAGTGGTAGAGAGACCTACAGTGCACAGAGTGGTAGAGAGACCTACAGTGCACAGAGTGCTAGAGAGACCTACAGTGCACCGAGTGGTAGAGACCTACAGTGCACAGAGTTGTAGAGACCTACATTGCACAGAGTGCTAGAGACCTACAATGCACAGAGTGGTAGAGAGACCTACAGTGCACAGAGTGGTAGAGACCTACATTGCACAGAGTGCTAGAGACCTACAGTGCACAGAGTGGTAGAGACCTACAGTGCACAGTAGGGTGCATCAAATTGCAATGCAAAAATGAAATCTCAACATATCAAACTGTCTGGGGTTGCATTTTGTTATGAGACACATAAAAATGACTTTTGCAAAGTTTTGGGGAAATTGATTGAGATTTAGGGGTGTAACACAGCATGTGAAAAATACGAAAATCTGCCTTTTTGGGTCAAGGCAAATTTTAGAAATGCATAGAACAACATTTTGAATAGAACAAGATGTATTCATTTTTTAACAGAACATTTGAATTTGAATAGAACTTTTATTTATTTGAGAACATTGAAGCAACCTAGAACCGAGAACATTGAAGCAACCATTGAGCAACCTAGAGTCCTAGTCCTGGTCCAGCTTGCAGCTGCGCAGTTTTGGCTGTTTAGAGCGGTCATGCTCCACTGCCTGCAGTACATTCTGCAGGTGCTCCTCTCCCCTGGCTGCTGCCACGAAGTCTGATGTGAGTTTGACGCCACGCTCGGCGCAGTCATTCACAACATTGATGGCACGTACATTCACCGCACCCATCTGGAATTCCGCACTGGTAGCCCAATCCTCTACATCAAGCGAAAGAAACGCTGGATCAATGTGCAGCTGATACATGCCGAACCAGCAGTCTGGGTTGGCGAGGTCGGCCAAGCTGGTGGTCGGCGAGAGGGTTGGGAACTTCGGCTTGCCGAAACCAGTGTCAAAGCGGAGCTGTGGGGCTCGCATTGGGACATCAGCCGGCTTGTGCTCTAAGATGGCATTTGCAAGTGCGCGCCGCTCGTTGACTGGCACCTTGGTGCTGAAGAGTGCCAGGGGCAGCATCTCGCCTGTCGGGTACCATAGGTGCCGCTCCAGCGCCTTAATTGCTGATGCTGCGATGCCCTCGTCAACAGACTTGTAAGCATACAGGTGGCGGTAGAGTGTGAGATCATTCCATGCTGCATCTACGGCCTGTCGCAGGTCAGCCACCACGTTGCGTAGATGTGCGTGATAAAGTTGGCAAACGCCCGAATCTTCAGCACCTGCTGCCGCGTGGTGATGGTGCCCTGAGGAAGCAATGCAATGTGCTGCTCCATCAAGGCCAGTTTGAGTGTGTAGAGCAGCTTGGCCATCCATCGCGCCTTGTGCAGTGCTCCCGGCCGTTGGAAGGTAACTGGAGTGTGCGCTGGACCGTCTGCACCCAGATACACACGACACAGCTGCACGAACTCACGGTAGTCACCTCGCTTGTAGTCAAGCACTCCTGCAGCACACTCAATGAATTCACCACGCAACTTGA
>NC_139633.1:4697337-4767337 GCF_964638095.1 Poromitra crassiceps | reverse complement strand
GATAGCGTTAGCATCATCATTAGCATGGTCCCCAGTTTGTTTTCCACTAGTCCATTTCTCCGTGTTTCCTGGAGCCTGTGAGCGTGGCGGCTGGCTCGGCTCGGCCCATTTCTTCTGCCCTCCCTGAGGTTCTGAAGAGGTGTTGATGAAAGCCAAAGCCCAGGGTCAGTCTGTCTCTCCATCTGAGGGCTGTTTGGGCTGCGGTGTCGGGTTTCAGCGTGATGGAGGTGAGCTGTGCTGATTCTGGAGGGAATGGAATGATTGGGTCGGCCTTCATGCTACAGTGTATTGCCCTAAGGGAGGCAGGCAGGCATGTCCAATGTCCGGCCCGGGGGCCAATTGCGGCCCGCGGAACGATTTTAAGCGGCCCTCGGCTTGTCTTCTCAAAACAGTATACTAATGTGGCCCTGTGTCCACACAGTATTGGTTAATCAAACAAGTTCACTTTGCGTTTTTTCCATTCAGCAACGATGACAACACTATCATACAGTTTCACCAAGTAGGAACAGCACAGGTGGGCGATGCATGCGGCACAGAGAAATAACACACCTGTTCTCTTTTTGACGGATCTCGAAACCGTCTGACAGATGACACGAGCGTGGGTCTGTTCAGAGCCGCACCGCATCTGTTCCGGAGGCGGTGAACATTAGCGCTAAGAATCTCACATGAGTGTGTGAACTTGTGCAACATGTTGAATCTGAATCTACTGGTGTATCATTAATGAAGCAATGTTCCACTAGACCCATGATTTGAATGTTCAATCAATGCCTACATGTATTTGAGAGGGGAACGTGTCACTTGTATTTATCTATTACGTTCTCCTTAGGTTGAGATGCTGAATTTTCCACTGACTCCAGCAGATCAGTTAGATGATGATGATGTTTGAAATTAAACCTTCTCACATTGATTGTGTGTCTGATGATGTTTGTGACTGGATTTTATGGTCGTCCAAATCAGAGGCAGTGGTGATGTGTAAATGAAGCAGGCTTGTGGGTGAAAGGTCACCTGTGTGTGTGTGCGCCGATCCCCAACCTAGTGAGGGAGGTGTGTGAGTGGGAATCTTCTACGTAGAGATTTGAGGTGCTCTTGAGCAAGGCACATTGAGCAGCCCCCATGTGTTTTAGTGGAGTTTCTCAGAAGAATGAATGTGAAGTAACTAAGGGTGTGTTGTTGAGAATGAACATGGCTTCAGTTCACACAATCCCCCCCCCCCCCCCCCCCCCCCTCCTCCTCCTCCAACAACACACGGCTCAGGAATATAATAACCACAGTTGGCAGTTGATCTAAGTATGTGCTGCTCTTTATCTTCCAGCTGTGTCGGCTGTGAACAAGAGTGCAGATCTGGGAAGTCATAGCGGGCGACTTGATTAAAGCTTAATTTGGGGGTCCGGAGCAAAAGGCGTTTCCCTGGAACCCCCGCTGTCTGACTCTGAGCGCTCCCCCCACTCTGTTGTTCACCTTTGCAGTGTGTGAGATGAATGGAGCAACTTGATGGATGGGACAATGGAGTCTGGAGTGGTGCATGCATTGTGTGCTCTGAGATTACCAGCGGCGATGGAGACCCCCGGCCCACCTCTGGAAACCCACAGGGGAGCAGATGACTGTCCCACCACAGCATAACTGCCTGGAAAATAATAATCATAATAATAATAATGATCAGGAATTCAGTCTATTCAACGAACAATGCGTCCCCTCACCATATAGCTGTGTAGTGACATTGATGCTCATTCAGAGACACGCTGGGCCTAAATCCCCTTTAGCAGGAATGTGATTGCAGTTCCTCTTCTTTCTGTGTTGATGTGATTTTAATGATCACTAGCAGTTTAAATCTAACCAAATATATTGAGAGTTACTGTGGTAATTAAACGGCAGAGTTTCTCCGTGCTGCTCAGTAACGACTGCACACACTGAGATACTACACATCCCTCGGTAGTGTTTCCCAAACGGAGATAACGTTAGTTGGATTTAGCTCAAAGCAATTCCCCTCAGGCACAGAATACAGAATTACAAGAATGTAAATGTCTCTTTTCTGTTGCTGGAGAGAGATAAGGTTCCTCTCTCCTCAGGCACGCTTTGTTTAATTTCACTGCTGCAGTGTGTCTTCCTGAAGGCATCTCTCCATCCTTGTTGCATTCTTCTCAGCTCTTTCCAGGGATCTCTTTGCCGGGGGCTCTCTCCTGCTTCGCTCTGTGAGGAGCTATGATGTTTCCTGCACATTCAGGCTGAGGTGATTATTTGCTGCCTGAGATCATAGGGCCTCATGTCACTTATTGATTGCCATGGAGTCCCCCCGGCTGAGGTACCCTGCAGACCCAAGAGGAGCTACTTATTGTCATATCAGAATCAGCTTTATTGGCCAAATATGTAGACATACAAGGAATTTGACTCTGGTTTAATGTAATGTACTTACACAGGGGGAAAAAACTGAGTGTCTCTGACTGACTGTTAGTCTAGGGAAAATAAGGTTTGACCTTAAACTAATTGCAACAGAATTTATTTTCACATTTTTATGTTTATATTGATGCCCGAAACACTGTAGTAAAAATCCCTGAAAATCCCATTAGTGGAAGTATGTTAAAATGATGTTTTTTTTTAAATGGCTGCCATTATTAAAATTGTGGCCATATCTTGACTCCAACTAGACCTAGAATTACAAATTTGGTGTCTATTTCCACATTTTTGGGGGCAAGGAATCCACCGAAATGGTTGTTGAGTCTCTAAGTAGAACAGATTTTTTTTCCTCATGTAGTATGATGTAGTCGTAATACAACATGGCATTTCTCGCAATGTTAGCTACAACTTCGTATTTGTTAATCATACACATTTTGAGTGATACCCTTGAGCATATTGAAGTGCTTGCCATTGGAAAAAAAAAATTGTTGTTTCATATTTCCAATTAAAAAAGTGTTACGGTAATGAATTTATTTCCTCAGTGTCTCTAAAAGTGTCTGGAAATACATAAAAAATGAGCACATCTATCTATCTAATGGCCCAATTCCACCGCTGGTATCAACGCGGCCCCGCACAGCTCGTCTCGCTTTTTTGTCTCATTCCACCGATCAAAAACGTGGACAACCCGGGTTGATCGGGGTTGAGTCGTGCTGCTTTTGGTCCCTGCTCTGTTGAGGTTCTAGGGCTGTGGACCCAGTACTATATGGTGACGTGAAAACACTGCAGACGACTGATTGGTCAGGCAGAATCGTGTTTACTGTAGGCATCTACTGTCAATGCTGGATACCAGTTTAGTTAGCTTACCTTCTCTTCTATTATGTTATTTCCATCAGTCTTTAGTGTTGCTGCCTTTGGCGCTGGTGAAATAAAATCGATCTCCTTGCTCAGCTTTAACATGCGCTCCTCGGGAAGCCCTTTGTAGTTGGCTCCGCTAGGCCGCAGGCGAAGCCGCGGTCTTGCCTGTTGAGCTGCCGCTGGGGTTCTCCTCGTAGCGCCTCTCCCGTCCCCGCGCAGTGCATGCATGTGAGTTTGAGTAACAACAAAGTGATATCCATTCTCCTAGCCGATTGTCACATTTGCCCATGTGCACTGTAGGTCATTTAGAGGCACCAGTATTTCATAAACAGTTTAAAAGTTCTGTGGATGGATTTAATTGTAACGTTATGTCATAGCCTACTTCGGCTATAAGCGAAGGACAGATATGCGGTCGCTATTTAGACGACCAGCTGTGGGCGGGGGTGGGTGGGGGCAGATGATCCGCGGTGGAAACAAAACGTCCATAGGGCTGATACGATTAGAGCCGAGTGGTGACGAGCTGTGCAGGGCAGTAAAATGTGGTGGAAATGAGCCATAAGGGAGCTAGGGCTCTGTCTGTTTGTCTGTCTGTCCCACTGATGACATCATCAGTGATGTCATAAATCCACTCACTCTCACACACAAAGTCTCAGTGATGTCATCAGTGATGTCATAAATTGTGACATCATCAGTGATGTCAGAGGCATTGCGATATCAGTCATGTCATAAGAGGTTGTGATGTCATCAGTGATGTCATAAAAGCAGTTGTGACATCATCAGTGATGTTACTTGAACAATTGTGATGTCATCATTGATGTCATAAATCCTTCCTGGCTGAGGCTATATAAGTGGTGGAAAACACAGCATACAAGTCAGTGTGGTACAGTGACACATCTGTTCAAGCAGAGCATGATGACACACAGCTGTGACGGCCCTCTGCTCTATTATGCCCTCAGGGCAGGAGACCTGGACACACTGAGGAGCCTGCTGCAGGAAGACCACTTCAGAAGGCTGATCAATGAGCAGTGTCTTTACGGGTGTTGGTCGACCCCTCTGGTGCTCGCAGCCTGGCTGGGCCATGCTGCCTGTGTGCACTACCTGATCACACAGGGAGCACAGGTAGACCTAGCTGGTGAGAATAACTGGACGCCTCTCCACGGTGCCGTGTGCCACGGTCACCTGGACTGTGTCCGGATCCTCCTGGAGGCCGGGGCCGACCCTAACAGAAACATAGATGGCTCACACACCCTGACGACCCCTCTCCACATCAGTGCTGCACACAAACACCTGGACTGCTTCCACCTGCTACTCCAGGCTGCTGGCGTTCTGACCCGTGATGTGGCTTCTCACCTGCTGGAGTATGTGCTGCGTAACAGGTGCAACACGGCCTTCGTCCAGCTGCTGCTGGACCACGGTGCTGACCCGGCCCTGGTGACAACAGAGCAGGCACAGCTGGAGGAGAGGGCGGATCCTGAGGCTCTCAGGGTCTTTCTGGAGGCCAAGAGATGTCCTCACAGTCTGGCCCACTTGTGTCGGATCCGGATCCGCCAAGCACTGGGCACACATCGCCTGAACCAAGTCCACTCCCTACCACTAACACAAGTGATGAAGGACTTTGTGCTCCACCAAAACTGACTTGAAGGACTGTCAGTTTATTTATTTTCATTTATAGATTTAGTTCTTCAGTGACTGTTTCAAACAACTCCAGGAGCAGATATATACCAGCTATACCTAATGATGTGATGTCACTTGAGCAATGACAACATCAGTGATGTCATCAATGATGTCATCAGTGATTATGTCATCAATGATGTCATCCTTCCTGGCTGAGTAGACTGGGTGGGTGATGTCATAGTTGTTGCTGTCATGTCATCGGTAATGTCATACATGCCAAAGTATAAATAAACAATTTTTCTGTCTATCTCTGTCTGCCTCCACTGTCCCTACTCTCTCCGCTTCTATGTTCAACTGCCATGTACTTAACCTGCTGCCTTCTGCCCCAGCCCTGTCATGAACGGCAGTGTTCTAATCTAAGCAGACTGGATTGCATGCAGCAGATGATAGAAAGCTCATCCATAAGAGACTTGAGACTTGACTTGGACTTGTGACTAAAGACTTGAGACGCGACTTGGACTATAGCTAAAAGACTTGAGACTTGCCCAGCCATGACCCCTTGCTGCGCAGCAGCTATAATTTATGTTTTGTTTTGTTATGTTACAGTATGTTTGGTAGGGCTTTTCCCTAGCCCCGCCCCTTTCCTGACCACACCCCCTCCCACCTCCCACATACACTCCCCCCGATACACCTGTCCATGCCCCCTACCCACCTCTCGAATCCAGACTCTACGACCTTCCTATCCCTATCAACGGACTCTTTTCCCGGGCTTGCAAAAGAAAGTATGAGAGGGGGCAAGCATTAAAAATAGAGTATATGCAAACTAATAACCCCCAGTTGTTTTGGAATTTGATAAATAATCTGGGCCCCAAAAAAGTAAAAAATATTCCAATGGAAGTGTTGTTGGAAAATGGGTCATCTGTCTTTGTCACTGATTGTGTTTTAAAAAAATGGGAAACCGATTTTAGTTCTTTATTTTCTGGAAGTGATTGCCCAGTAGAATGGGATGATTGTTTTCTTGTAGAGAAAGTTGATCTGAAAAATACAATGGAGGCTAATATGAAACAGGATTTTTACTCTGTAAATCAATATTTAAATGTTTGCATTTCTGAAGGGGAAGTCAAAAGTGCAATTGGTAGACTAAAACTGAGGAAAGCAATGGGTGTTGATAACCTGTCAAATGAATTATTGAAACTACCCTGTTTATTTCAAACTTTATGTAATCTCTTTTCTATTTGTTTTGAGTATGGCTCTGTCCCCTCAGTCTGGTGTAAATCCATTATAAAACCAATCCCTAAGTCAAAAAATAATGACCCTAGAGTTCCTTTGAACTATAAGGGGATAAGTCTCCTTAGTTGTGTTTATAAAATTTACTCCAGTATTCTCAATGAGCGATTATCTTGTTATTTGGAAACATTTGGTCTGTTGGCTGATGAACAAAATGGCTTCCGAAAGAAAAGGGCATGTATTGATCATATATACTCTTTATCTACTATAGTTAATGCTAGAATACAAGAAGGGAGACCTATTTTTAGTTGTTTTATTGATTTTCAAAAAGCCTTTGATTGTATTAACCATGATCTTCTCAGTTTTAAGTTACTGAAATCCGGTATAGATGGTAAATTTTATAGTGCCTTAAAAGCCCTTTATCGGACCCCAGTGGCCTGTGTGCAGGTCAATCAGTATAGAACAGGTTGGTTTCCAACTCCATCTGGTGTCAAACAGGGGGATGTACTCTCTCCCACGCTGTTTGCCGTCTATATAAATGATCTTGTTTTAGAAATTAAGCAAGCAGCTATTGGGGTTAGATTGGGTGACCTTACGGTCGGCTCTCTTCTATACGCAGACGATATAGTCCTCCTTGCCGAGTCTGAAAATGATCTTCAAAGTTTATTAAATGTTGTGTGTAATTGGTGTGGGAGATGGAGGTTGAGGATCAACAAGGAAAAAACTCAGGTTATGCATTTTAGGAAGAAGGGACATTTACTTTCTGAGTTTGCTTTTTGTTTTGGCTCCGCTCCTTTATTCTACACTGAGCATTACAAATACCTAGGACTCACACTAGATGACCACCTTACCTTTGAAGAAGGGGTAAAAGTTCTGTCGGACTCTGCAGGTAGGGCTTTGGGAGCGATCCTTAATAAGGTTAAATTATGTAGAGACCTTGGTTATAAAACCTACACTCAATTATTTAATTCTTGTGTTTGTCCCATTTTAGATTATGGTGCAGGGGTTTGGGGTTACTGTAAGCAAATAAAATGTGACACAGTTCAGTACAGAGCTATGCGCTGTTTTCTGGGTGTGCATAAAATGGCCCCTAAACTTGCAGTATATGGTGACATGGGATGGGAGCCATGTGAAGTGCGACATAGGGGTGACATGGTGCGACTGTGGAATAGATTTATTAATATGCCCGATAACAGACTTACTAAACAAATTTTTCTCTGGGATCTTTCAAATAATTACTCTTGGTCAAATGCGCTTGAAAAGATATTTGATATGTCAGGTCTTCAATATATATATAGAAATAAATTATCTTGTTCTGTTAGTCAAATTAAAACAATATTATTTGAAAATTATAAACAGAAATGGTCAGAAGAAGTTCTGTGTAAACCAAAATTGAGAACGTATAGTCTGATTAAACACATTTATCACCCAGAGCACTATGTCACCCTTAACCTGAGCAGAGCTCAGAGGTCAGTTTGTGCCCAGCTGAGATGTGGTATCCTGCCTCTGGCTCTGGAAACCGGGCGCTTCCACTCAATTCCTGAGGAGGACAGAAAATGTCACCTGTGTGATCTGGGAGAGGTTGAAAATGAAATGCACTTTCTGTTTTACTGTCCGTTATATCACAATTGTACAAAATCCCCCCATCAGCTCAGCCTCACCCAATCAGCCACACCTGGGGCCCTGATTGGGCCGCACCTGGGCTCAATAAAGGACGGCTGATTGGGTGAGGCTCAGTAGGCTCCAGACAGCAGTGGAGGAGGCTGCGTTGTCCTTCCCTTGATGTTCACCAATGTGCAGATGCATCATTGCCAGTAAGTCTTGTTATAGTTAGTTATTTCCTTTTGTATATTTGAATTAGATGTATTATTACTTTACAGTTGAATGTTTTCCCTTGTTTGTTTGAAACCCTTGTTAATACCTTTTTGTGTTTAGGTAAAATCATCTGTATCATCTGTTTACATCAATCTACACCTGTCGGATATTCCATCACACACCAAGGAATCTGTCTAAATAAAACCCTTGGCATATGTTCCTCTGGTCCTCCTCATTCTTACCGATGCCCCACTTGCTGAGGCTATACCTTTAACCAACACCTCAAGCAGTTTCTACATGGTCCTTCGAACCCGGATTGGCCTCAGCAAGTGAGAATGGACCAGAGGAACCAGCAACCAGCAGAGGGACAAAGGTGGGCACCTGGATACCATCAACAATATGGATATTATCCAGCCTTTTACTCTACTTCAGTAGCACAAACCTTCCAAACCCATCCCCCAACACAGTGTTGTTGCCATGTGGTCGGGCATACACCTGGGAGACAGCCTAGCCAACCTGCACCATATCAACTCCATAGACACCTATTGATGCAGGTTAGCAGGAGGCTTGACACGATAGAGCAGAGTGTGTACCGAAGAGGAGCGGGCCCTGCACCTCCTCTGCCTCGGGGGTTCCCTGCGCCTCCTCAGCCTCAGGTGCTCCCTGCGCCACCTCCTCCACCTCAGGTGTTCCCTACACCTCCTCAGCCTCAGGTGCTCCCTGCACCTCCTCAGCCTCAGGTGCTCCCTGCGCCACCTCCTCCGCCTCAGCTGTTCCAGGCGCCTCCTCAGCCTCAGGTGCTCCCTGCACCTCCTCCTCAGCCTCGGGTGCTCCCTGCACCACCTCCTCCGCCTCAGCTGTTCCAGGCGCCTCCTCAGCCTCAGGTGCTCCCTGCACCTCCTCAGCCTCAGGTGCCCCCTGCGCCACCTGCTCCGCCTCAGCTGTTCCAGGCGCCTCCTCAGCCTCAGGTGCTCCCTGCACCTCCTCCGCCTCAGGTGCTCCCCGCACCTCATCAGTACCAGGTGCTCCCCGCACCTTCACAGCTCCAGGTGCCACCTGCACCTTCTCTGCTCCAGGTGCCTCCTTCATTCCAGGTTCCGCTAGCGCCTTTTCCATTCCAGTGGGCCCCGGCAACTGATCCTATGCAGGTAGGCCCAGCACCCCTAGGTTGGCCAGCCCAAGTAAGGCAACTCCAACAACGTTATGACCACCAGGCTTACCAATATGGTAATTACCTTCCTGGGGTGGCCCCCCTGGCTCCAGTCCCAGTGCCCCCCGCACTGCCAGTTCCGGTGCCCCCCGCACCGCCAGTCCCGGTGGCCCCCCTGGCTCCAGTCCCAGTGCCCCCCGCACTGCCAGTTCCGGTGCCCCCCGCACCGCCAGTCCCGGTGGCCCCCCTGGCTCTAGTCCCAGTGCCCCCTGCACTGCCAGTCCCGGTGCCCCCCGCACCGCCAGTCCCGGTGGCCCCCCTGGCTCCAGTTCCGGTGCCCCCCGCACCGCCAGTCCCGGTGGCCCCCCTGGCTCCAGTCCCAGTGCCCCCCGCACCGCCAGTCCCGGTGGCCCCCCTGGCTCCAGTCCCAGTGCCCCCTGCACTGCCAGTTCCGGTGCCCCCCGCACTGCCAGTTCCGGTGCCCCCCGCACCGCTAGTCCCAGTGGGCCCCCTGGCTCCAGTCCCAGTGCCCCCTGCACTGCCAGTCCCGGTGCCCCCCGCACCGCCAGTCCCGGTGGCCCCCCTGGCTCTAGTCCCAGTGCCCCCTGCACTGCCAGTCCCGGTGCCCCCCGCACCGCCAGTCCCGGTGGCCCCCCTGGCTCCAGTCCCAGTGCCCCCCGCACTGCCAGTTCCGGTGCCCCCCGCACCGCCAGTCCCGGTGGCCCCCCTGGCTCTAGTCCCAGTGCCCCCTGCACTGCCAGTCCCGGTGCCCCCCGCACCGCAAGTCCCGGTGGCCCCCCTGGCTCCAGTCCCAGTGCCCCCCGCACTGCTAGTTCCGGTGCCCCCCGCACCACCAGTCCCAGTGCCCCCCGCACTGCTAGTTCCGGTGCCCCCCGCACCACCAGTCCCAGTGCCCCCCGCACTGCTAGTTCCGGTGCCCCCCGCACCACCAGTTCCGGTGCCCCCCGCACCACCAGTCCCGGTGCCCCCCGCACCGCCAGTTCCGGTGCCCCCCGCACCACAAGTCCCGGTGCCCCCCGCACTGCCAGTTCCGGTGGCCCCCCTGGCTCTAGTCCCAGTGCCCCCTGCACTGCCAGTCCCGGTGCCCCCCGCACCGCCAGTCTCGGTGGCCCCCCTGGCTCCAGTCCCAGTGCCCCCCGCACTGCCAGATCCGGTGGCCCCCCTGGCTCCAGTCCCAGTGCCCCCTGCACTGCCAGTTCCGGTGCCCCCCGCACTGCCAGTTCCGGTGCCCCCCGCACCGCCAGTCCCAGTGGGCCCCCTGGCTCCAGTCCCAGTGCCCCCTGCACTGCCAGTACCGGTGCCCCCCGCACCGCCAGTCCTGGTGCCCCCCGCACCGCCAGCCCTGGTGGCCCCCCTGGCACCAGTCCCGGTGCCCCCTGCACCGGTGGCCCCCCCGGCTCTAGCCCCAGTGCCCCCTAGACCTCCTGCTCGGGTGGCCCCCGCACCTCCATCCGCTCCCTTGGCACCCATCCCTTGGCGCCGACCTACCGTGGCACCATTCCAACACCAGCATCCAGGTCGGCCTCCGGAAGGGTGCTGCTACCTGTGTCATCAGCGTCTGGGCCATCGTCCAGGGTTGCTCCACCCTACTGGCCTGCCCCCTGGACGCCCTCCGGACCCGTGGTGCCCTTCAGCCATCCTGCCTGACCAGCCTGTGAACCCAAAACTTGTTTTTCATGGGGCGGCGGGACGCCCATCTCCCTTGGGTGATGTATGGCAGCCTTTTCTCCTACAGATAACCCTGGATTTTCTGGACCCTGACCTGAGTTTATTTATCAAATATAATGCTATATTTGAGGGGCGGCTGTACAAAATCCCCCCATCAGCTCAGCCTCACCCAATCAGCCACACCTGGGGCCCTGATTGGGCCGCACCTGGGCTCAATAAAGGACGGCTGATTGGGTGAGGCTCAGTAGGCTCCAGACAGCAGTGGAGGAGGCTGCGTTGTCCTTCCCTTGATGTTCACCAATGTGCAGATGCATCATTGCCAGTAAGTCTTGTTATAGTTAGTTATTTCCTTTTGTATATTTGAATTAGATGTATTATTACTTTACAGTTGAATGTTTTCCCTTGTTTGTTTGAAACCCTTGTTAATACCTTTTTGTGTTTAGGTAAAATCATCTGTATCATCTGTTTACATCAATCTACACCTGTCGGATATTCCATCACACACCAAGGAATCTGTCTAAATAAAACCCTTGGCATATGTTCCTCTGGTCCTCCTCATTCTTACCGATGCCCCACTTGCTGAGGCTATACCTTTAACCAACACCTCAAGCAGTTTCTACAACAATCTTAGACATAGGCTTTTCTGTAAAATTTCTTTTGATGAAGGTCCTGATCTGTTTTCTATGTCTGATGATTGTAGACTTCAGTACTTGTTTACTGAAAAAGTGTTCCAGGTTGCTCAGTTTGTGTTAAATGCCTACCAACAGCGTAGGATGGTACTTTATGTTTGAGATATAATCTTTTCTTTCATTGTCTGACATGTTCTGGAGATGTATCATATTCTGTTCTTTCATTTTCTTTTTCTTGCTCCTGTATGCTTTGAAACTAGTGTCTTGTAAGCCCATGTGGGCTGGGCACCTTAAGGTGTATGACACTTTGAAAAATAAATAACTAACTAACTAACTAACCCTAGCCCCGCCCCCTCCATTGAGCCGACCCGGATCAGATCCGCCCCAAAATGTAATAGGTTCTTCCTTGGCCCATGCTACACCCTTCCACCAAGTTTCATGAAAATCGGCCCAGTAGTTTTCCTCCTGCTAACAGACAAACGGTCAGACAAACGGCACCGAAAACATCACCACCTTTGTGGAGACAATGCCAATTTTGACAATGTTCCACTACTGGGATTTTCTGGGATTTTCAGTATGTTAAATTGGAAGGTTTCAAGAGCTGAATACAACACAAATAATTTCTGTTGCAATTAGTTTAAGGTTGGGTCATTTTTTTCTCACAGATTCCCTAGACTATGTGGGCAGTGTGAGACACTACACTGTGACAGACTATACTACATCTGTATCGTGGCATCTTAGCTCCAAAGTCAAATAGCATGGTAGCATGGTTTCATCAAATCTGGTACTTATAATGCGGGAAATTCCCGCCCACATTTAAAGTGCCGATGTCTAATAAAGTTCAGCCACCGGAGGGAACGGAACTGAATGCTGATGACCGACCGGCCGGCCGGACGCACTGCACAGACGCACAGACTTCTGCTGGCTAGTGACAACAAAACAAACTCTCTCTGACTCTCTCTCTCTCTCCCTCGCTCTCTCTCCCTCTCTCTCTCTCTCTCTGACTCTCTCTCTCTCTCTCTCTCTCTCTCGGCTACGCACCCTCCTCTGCTTATTCTGCCTATGTTTGGAGCTTTTGTTTATTAGCTATGTGATATCTCACTAAACAAGCTATAGCAGCATGGGATGGGAACACGAGCAGGCTACATGCCTGTGATTTGTTCAGTGCGCCTCAGACTTGTTTCCCCCCCCCTCTCATTGTTCTGAGTAGCCGTGCATTAACACATTCACTGCCAACAACGTGTAAACACGTTTTCAGAATCCAGCTGTTGACTGCCAACAACGTGTAAACACGTTTTTGGCATCGATTTTTTTTTTTTAACGGGGGGTTGTGCATCTAACCCTTTTACATATCTTATATAAGTATTGGACGTGTACAACGTGTACAACCCATTCCACCGACCCACTAAGTGGCGACAAGGAAGTAGGAAGGCAAGCAAAAAGCAGTGATCCATTTCCATTCTCATGAAAATGGATTGGCGGAGGCGCTTTCGTTTTCGCGTTGATTGCTGGCGGTGCGGGATTGCAAACTTGCATCGTGGATTGCGGATGGAGCACACTTTGAGGCACGCAGCGTAAATATGACCAGAGTCGCAGACGCAGGGGCTTCATCGGAGCTCTCGGCCAGGGCTCCGGGAGGCGGGCGAGTCCAGCCGGGCTTCCTCAAAGAGCGGCCGCACAGACAGGCTCACACCCGCACAGCAGCAGCAAAGCAAACTGGTGACAAGCGGGGACTGCCCCCTAGTCCGACACCAAATTGGAAACAAATCCCATTCTAAAAGGCTTTTAGAATGGGATTTTCAACCCATTCTTTTTTGTTTCTTTTTCGCTATAATTTAGAGTAATTTAATTTCTATTCAGAAATTTATTTGAGAGGTCGAGAGTATGAGAAAGTGCATTTGCAAAGGTAGGAAAGTGCTTGTGACATGGCGCTGCAGCCAAAAAGAACGCCCACAGGAGGGAGGAGTTGAGCAGAGGGAAGTTTACTGCTGTTATGGAGGAAATTACTGTTCAAAACTATTGTTTAGGTCTTACTGATGCCAAAAATGAATGGTTAAAGTGACAGTTCTATCGAATTTAACAAAAAGCCGTTTATCTCTGAATATTTTTTCTGACGCTAAAACCATGCTGTATTCAACTGCTAATGCTTACATAACTACTAACTCTACAAACTAACTCTTTTAGACAGAGAAAGTACACATTCTATTAGTACTTTTGAGATATTGTATGTTCACAAACTCCAAGCAGAAAATAATCCTCGGCTCTTGTAAAATGAGCCACAATCCTCAAAAAACGGCTTGGCAGAAGCTACCTACAGCAAGAAAAAAACGTCTGGCAGTCAATGTGTTAACTCATTGAGTGCCAGCCACTTTTGGAGAACGGACGCTCCCAGTGCCAGAGTTTTCAGAGCGTTTTCAGTGATTTCTAGAGGCCCACAGAATATTGTGTGATATTACTATGTAAACACCGAACACGCAAAAAGAACAAGGAGACTCTATTGTATCATCAGCAAAAAAAAGTTTATTGATACCATTTTCCGTTCTTTAGTTATGAGCCGGAGAAGATAGGTTGTTTTCAGCGTTTTCAGGCATTTCAAATTATAAGCTGAGATATTCAGCCTTTTGTGAAATGCAGCATTTCAAGCACATTCACTGACTCTAGATACGGTAATATTTTCTGATGTAGTGATGTGGTGTAGTTGTGTCCTGCCCTGCGTGCCCCCCCCCCCCCCCCCCCCCCCCCCCTCAGCTGAAAACTCCTCCCCACACTAGTAACACACAGCCTCGCACCAAGCGTCTAGGAAGCCTGGGAAGCGCCGCCTCCCAGGCAGCGCAACATGGAGAAGCCACACGCGGACTGCAGTGAAAGGTTTGACTTTTCAGTGTCGCGCTGCTGCTTTTCTAGCGGCTAATCATGTGGAGAAACTATGCTGACAGACAGACAGAGGCAGAAGGACTCAGTTGTGTGCGCGGATTGACTGTGTTCGCAGCCCCCGTCAGTTGCAGCCAGAACAATCTACATGGCTCTGGAGTGCAGCATGAGCGGGTTCTCTTTCATCAAGGCTATTTTAGGCTGTGTATTCCTGACATTTCTGTAATCTGGAGAGCACTGTCGCCACCTAAGGGTTCTGTAAAATAGGTTATAGACCTCCAATAGCTACTATAGTTGTACAGGAGCTGCGGAAGGCTTTGATCGACGTCCCACCGTCAAAAAACGCATTGGACGTCGAAGGACGTCCGTGGCACTCTACGTCACTATTTAATTGGACGTCGAAGGACGTCCATGGCATTCAATGAGTTAATAGGCTTTTTGACCTCCTCAGTGGGATTTCAAAAATGAGTTGATCACTTAGCTACCGAGCGGCAGAAGAAACCCAAAACCTTCTCCCCTCACAGGCCCTGCTAATGTCAGCAAGTTAATGGCGCTCCAGGGACAGGTTGTTGCTGCTAGCTAAGCTAGCGAGCTGAGCTATGCTGCGGGGGCCCTGATGAGTAAGCAGGTAATCAGATCCAGCACAGAGATCAGTTAACAGCAATTAGTGGCACCGGCGGCCAGTGTTTGCTTTCATCAGGATGCAGCTGTTTTGATTGGCCCCTGGCCCTCTAACATTACAGTGTTTGATTGGCCCTTGACCCTCCAACATTACTTTGTTTGGAATTCTTCAGGGTCTCGAGGAAAAGATTAAAAAGCAGCCTGGGAAAACAGGAAGAATCTGGTCACACATATTTAATCATGTATCAAAACAAATCACCTTACCTCTCTGCAATTTAGCATGTTTAAGACATTGTTTCTTGTTGACACGCTTGTTGAGTGTGCTTGTGGTGGGAATGTGCATTGCATGTGAGAGCTCCCTGGCACTAGTCGTGTGCTTGTGGTGGGAATGTGCATTGCATGCAAGAGCTCCCTGGCACTAGTCGTGTGCTTGTGGTGGGAATGTGCATTGCATGCGAGAGCTCCCTGGCACTGCTGAGGCTGAGGTGTTCCACCTTGAGACTGTCTCTCAGTTGTCCTCCATCAGTCAGCGGGCTGTCACTGCTGCAGCTGCAGCTCCTTTCATTACCTCCGCCTGCAGGCACAATACTGTGTAGAGTAGACCCTGGGGATGTGTAGTACCCCATATGGCCTGTAGAGACCCTGGGGATGTGTAGTACCCCATACGGCCTGTAGAGACCCTGGGGATGTGTAGTACCCCATACGGCCTGTAGAGACCCTGGGGATGTGTAGTACCCCATACGGCCTGTAGAGACCCTGGGGATGTGTAGTACCCCATATGGCCTGTAGAGACCCTGGGGATGTGTAGTACCCCATATGGCCTGTAGAGACCCTGGGGATGTGTAGTACCCCATACGGCCTGTAGAGACCCTGGGGATGTGTAGTACCCCATACGGCATTATGAAACATTCTAGTTGGCCTTGTATTGATTATTCTAGCCCAAATAATTTTTTAAGGTTAACGGCAGAAAAACAACAGATATGAGAATAATAATAATTTTATTATTATAATTATTATTTATTATTATTATAGATATAAGAAACTGACTATTGTCCATGTCAGATATTGTCAGTGTTGCATTATAGACTGGCTTATGTTTCCACTTCAAACTCATTGGGTAGTATGCTGGATGAGATTTAGTTCAGTTTTGTCTTTACTTGGGATTAGGTCCAAGTAGACTGTGTACAGTATCTACAGATTGTATTGTGAAATATAACGTATCGTATATATTTGTCTATTTATATAGATTCATAATTTTATATATATATACAGTATAATTCACATTCATTTCTACATGTCACAGTTTCATAATTTATTGATAATATTCCTCCATAGGGAACTGTACTCCCATTCTTCCAGAAAGAACTAGACTGCTTTGGCTCAGTGGAGATTCTATATGTGATATATATTGTGCTTTCACACCACCCCAAACAAAGCGCACTATCCGAGGAAACGAACTCTGGCGCGGTTAAAGCGGACCAAACAGCTTTTCCCCCCTGGCATAAAAGAATATTATTTTATGCATGCTACATAAACTGTTGTCATAAGCTTGTGGCATACTCTTCGCGCCCAGCCAAGCGCATAGGGCGCACGGCGATTATGACGACATCGCACGGGGCGTGTCGGGGGGCGAGGCCTGAGCGCGGCGCGGCGCGTCCATGGAGATTTTTCTATCAGCGCGTCGGTTTTGCTGCCTGTGCCTGTGAGATCTCCGTGGTAGGCTATCAGCGGATATCTGCTGTGATTGAGTCCTCACCGTCGTAAAGTCGCCTTCAAAGCATGCTGTTCGATTATAACGAACTAGTTGTGTGGCTTAGCCTTCCCAAATGTGGAGGGGTCGTTTTTTATCATTTAATACATAGAATTGGGAACGTTACATTCAATTTCATTTAGGGATGCACCGATTGCCATTTTCTTGGCCGATTCCGATTTCCGATTTTTGAATAGTCTGACTTGCCGATACCGATTTTTGCCGATTCCGATTTTTTTTTCTAAAAACAACAATTGACAGCTTACACAAACGTTTTTGTAACTTTGTTTAAAAATTAAGATTCATAGAACAATTCTTACATCTAATGGGGATCCAAATAAACAAATAAACAATTCTTATCATTTGCATGAAGTAGGACCTTCTCACTCAAACACATCTCAAAATAAAAGTGTTCCAGGTTAGGCTACTGGACAGAGCTTTTTTGTGCAAATACAATGAATACAAAAATTAAATTAAATCCAATAGCCTATATCCCACAGCTATCATGCATTTACTTTTCCAAAAGAAAACAGGTGCAACAGAACATCAAAATGATCCATGGACAAGGAGTTTATAGACTGGCTCCAGACCAGTCCTCTTGAGTAGAGGGGAAATGAGTTTATGAGTTACAGTAACGATCTTCAGTCTGAATATCAGGCGGAGTTTACACACAGTCCGAAGTTTGGTATGCGTATTTTTATCTGCCATCCGAAAAAATATCGTCACGCACAGAAAACGTTGCACACTTGTGAGTCCGATGCATTTTTATTATTATGTCCGTCGTTCTCATGTCGTTCTATTTGCAATACGAAACAAATAGTCTCTCCTGTATCCACGTCACGTTACAACATGACTTGACAGGCTGAGGCAGCAGCGCTGATGTGGAATGGAAAAGCAGGTCGGGGAATGGTTATACTCGACACAATGCTCGCGTTCACCTCGCCAAGCCGGCTGTGCGCGGTGGCGGGTTGCTGGAGCACCGCTTCCCGGGGAGAGAGAGCAGAGAGAGAGGGGCCAGTGAGGTGAAGCGAGCCGCTCTGACTGGACTCCAGCCGAGCGGGACACGGCCGCACCTCTGTCTCCACGGCTTATTTTCGACTTGCATGTGTGACAAACTGCGAGCTTTGTCTACTTCACTGACGGTGAAAAAAATCCACAACGAGGAAGGTATGCTGGCGTGTGTGGTGTGGTGGCTGGGTGCCTGTCTCGGTGCTTTGGGGTGCGCGCACGTCATGTGAAAATCGGCTCACAGAATCGGCTATTTAGAGTGACCGGAACAGATCACCGATCGAGGCCGATCACGTGAAAATCGGCCATTTCCGGTCACGTGCCGATCGATCGGTGCATCCCTAATTTCATTCAGACTGCCTGGAGCCTGGAGCTGCGCACTGAGTATGTTCTGTTTTGGCCCGCGCAGAGTGCGCGCGCCCTCCTCGGAGCCCCGCCTCCAGCGCGTGCGCGAAGAGTATGCCAGAAGCTTTAGGCCTTCATGTTCTTCATGTAGAAGACGTGAGCTACCCATCATTTGCATTCATCCACTTAAGCAGTCTCATGACAGCAAGCCTCTCATTATTTTCTATATCGCAATTATGTTTTGCCTTGAGTGCATCTTAATTCTCAAGCGCTTCCTGTTAAGCGAGCGCGACATATGGCATCTTCTGTGTGCTGCTATAAATACACTGCTGAGCATTTTAAGATGTGTGGAATAATAATGCCCCTATTTCCCAGAGCTGCTGCTTACATTTGGCCTCAGAGAAAAAAGAGATGTATGTAAACTAATATGCAGTTTGTATGGATTTCTCATGAACGTCTTTCTGCTATTTCTGTCTTTTCAGCTGTGAAGATCAGCAGACATCCTAGGCTGCGTTTCCCTCGGCAATAAGGTAAGAAGCTGCTGGATGTAGGATGATGATATATGACAGCACATACAGTAAGTGATGGAATAGCTCCTCAAGCTTCTCTTCTCACCTCACTGTAGTTGACTGAGCTGCAGAATCATCAGATGGTCTGTTTCGCTCCAGTATATTCAAACACAGACCGTACCTTCAAAGTATACGATATCATCCATATTTTTGTCCCATTTGCCACTCCCTCCTCTTGCTGAAAGCACTTTGGCCATATACTGTGTGTTGGCTTTAGTATTGGTTTAGCATTAAAAATGGCTGTGGACGTGTGGAGGGAGACTGAACCACACACGAGGTGTGCTAGCTTGCAGCAGTGTCGGGGTGGATGTGTTAGCTTGGATGATGCCTCACAGTCATAGCAGGTGGAGGCTCTGCTGCTGCTGGTGTGACATGCTTACGCTGTCAGTAATGACCGGGGTTGGGGGGTAAGTTACCCCAATATCAGCAGGTGGGAGCAGGGGGTGGGACAGAGTGGAGGCAGGTGGGAGCAGGGGGCGGGACAGGGTGGATGCAGGTGGGAGCAGGGGGCGGGACAGGGTGGAGGCAGGTGGGAGCAGGGGGCGGGACAGAGTGGAGGCAGGTGGGAGCAGGGGGCGGGACAGGGTGGAGGCAGGTGGGAGCAGGGGGCGGGACAGAGTGGATGCAGGTGGGAGCAGGGGGCGGGACAGAGTGGAGGCAGGTGGGAGCAGGGGGCGGGACAGAGTGGAGGCAGGTGGGAGCAGGGGGCGGGACAGAGTGGAGGCAGGTGGGAGCAGGGGGCGGGACAGAGTGGAGGTAGGTGGGAGCAGGGGGCGGGACAGAGTGGAGGCAGATGGGAGCAGGGAGCGGGACAGAGTGGAGGCAGGTGGGAGCAGGGGGCGGGACAGAGTGGAGGCAGGTGGGAGCAGGGAGCGGGACAGAGTGGAGGCAGGTGGGAGCAGGGGGCGGGACAGGGTGGAGGCAGGTGGGAGCAGGGGGCGGGACAGAGTGGAGGTAGGTGGGAGCAGGGGGCGGGACAGAGTGGATGCAGGTGGGAGCAGGGGGCGGGACAGGGTGGAGGCAGGTGGGAGCAGGGGGCGGGACAGAGTGGAGGCAGGTGGGAGCAGGGGGCGGGACAGGGTGGAGGCAGGTGGGAGCAGGGGGCGGGACAGAGTGGATGCAGGTGGGAGCAGGGGGCGGGACAGAGTGGAGGCAGGTGGGAGCAGGGGGCGGGACAGAGTGGAGGCAGGTGGGAGCAGGGGGCGGGACAGAGTGGAGGCCGGGGAGCGTGCTGCTCATAATTGTGGCAGCCACTTCAGCATCAGACAGGAGCAGCATGAGCACATCTCTGTCTCTCTCTCCCTCTCTCTCCCTCCGTCTCTCTCTTTCTCCCTCTCCCTCCCTCCCTCCCTCTCTCTCTCCCCGTCTCTCTCTCCCTCCCTCTCCCCCCTCTCTCTCTCCCTCCCTCCCTCTCTCTCCCCCTCTCTCTCCCTCACTCTCCCCCCTCTCTCTCTCCCTCCCTCTCCCACTCTCTCTCTCCGTCCCTCTCTCTCTCACCCTCTCTCCCTCCCTCTCCCCCTCTCCCCCCGCTCTCTCTCCCTCCCTCTCCCCCTCTCTCTCTCCGTCCCTCTCTCTCTCTCTCTCCCTCTCTCCCTCCCTCTGTCTCTCTTTCTCCCTCTCTCTCGCTCCCTCCCTCTCTCTCTCTCTCACACTCTCTCTCCCTCTCTCTCCCTCCCTGTTTCTCTCTCTCCTCCTTTTGGATTTTGGATATATACTAGTTTTGCTGTTTGCTTTTTTGGGGGAAAGTGGTTGTTTGCTATTTTATCTCACACTTTTTTGTTTTCTCCTTCTCCCTCCCTCCCTCCCTCATTCTGACACACACACACACACACACACACACACACACACACACACACACACACACACACACACACACACACACACACACACACACACACACACACACACACACACACACACACACACACACACACACACACACACACACACACACACACACACACACCAGCAGGCAGCATTGAGCCTTGCATGCTGTGTGTTGGCGCTGAGTGGAGCTGGCTGTGTGTGTGAAGAGTAAAGCTCACTGCTCTGATGTGTGAAGAATCCTGTCAGTCTGACCAGCTGCTGTAATTGAACCATCCACTTCCTCTCCACATGTGTTTGTTTACTGTTTACCTGGCAGAGAGAGAGAGAGAGAGAGAGAGAGAGAGAGAGGCCAGGTTTAAAGCCACTTGCCCAGTGTAATCACTGCAAAATCACTTGTCAGGACACACAAATGAAAGTTACCTTTACCATTAGGGAACTATTGGAAGTTAGTAGAATGGCTTCACCAGCCGAATAAAATGTGCCTGCGTGTGCGTGCGTGTGTGTGCGTGTGTGTGTGTGTGTACGTGCGTGCCTGTGTGTGTGTGTGTGCGTGCGTGTGTGCCTGCATCTCTCCATGATAATGTGTGTGTGTAGCCGCTTTCACACCGGCCTTGAAAGCCGGAAAATGCACGGAAAATGTGATCCGCGCCTCTGATGTGAAAGTTGTGAAAGCGGGTTGGTGGGTAATTGTTTTACGCCTTTCGTTCCGCCAGTGGACCTAGTCACAGCGCCGGGTTACCCTGCAACCCGCCTCCACCTGAAAGCGTAGGAGCGGCAAGCCGGAACGGTGCGAATGGTCAGCTCATTCATAAAAAAAAATACAGCTCAAAATACACCTCATGCAGCAAGAAAGACATAAGTGAAAGTAAAAAAAGGCGGCCAGGAGGAATGCTCCATGCCTAGTAAGCAGGTTAGGCTTTATGCTCAAACGATGTTGACATTAGTAGGTAAAATTAACTGATATAATAATAAGCTTCAGAGGACTATAGCTGTCTGTGGCGAGTTGGTCTGAGGATATTCCGTCTGGAAACCAGCTCCAGAACTGCAATCTGTCTAGCTAGCCATGTTGTGCATTCCCTTACAAAAACTACTAACGTTATAGTAGTCATGTGCATTTATAGCCTATACTATTCCCCCGACGAACGTTATGCAGACTGCAGCTGTTTGATATGCGGGCGTCGTCTTTCAGAACGGACGCTAATTAGGCTACTTCATGGGAATAATTTGCTTTACAAAAAACTGGAACCAAAAGATAAGAATTAGCCTTGTACCTAATAGGCTACATGATGGTTACATGCATCTGTGATCCATAAAGTGGATCAGATGAATATTGAAAGCCTTGTTACCATGCTGCATGTGGACAACACTTTGTGGACAACGACCGCAGCTGCACGTCGTTGGCTTGCGTACATCGGCGATGTTTGGTTGTTGAATGAATTTGTTCATCATACAGTAGCCTAGGCTACACTAACCTATGAAAATATTAATTTGGGCTAGGAGGAGCTGGGTGGAAATGCCTCGGCTCGCCTTTCAATCCGGGAGCGGTGGCTGTCACCTGAAAGCACACCCCAGGACGGGAATGTGGCGGTGCTGCTTGGTTGTGTGTGAAAGCAATTTCTGTGGCGAGGCTGCTGGCTTTGCGGGCCTTCTGAACTGCAATTTTGCACGACCTGTGTGTGAAAACGGCTTGTGTGTGTATACGTCAGGAAGTGACGTTCACTTTGCCTCTCTATCCACCTTATTTTTGAATGCCCCACTGTAAAAAATAATTGTGGGAACAAGGTCCGGTTTAACAGGCAGGCTTCTTTAGCAGGCTTCTTCTGCAGCCTTTGTACTCGGCTGCAGACCTGAATTATAAACCGGAAGCTGGAGCACGTTATAAAAGTTATAAATATAGTCACGTTGTAAACAACTAACCAACGCTGGGGGTCCGTATGGAAACAGTGTTACTCTAAATGGTTAAAAGTTAAATCAATTTGGTCATTCAGTGGCGTTTTACTGCCATGTAAAGTAACTATTACGCTAGCCGTTAGCATTAGCCACAGTAGCCGACTACCCACAATGCATTACGTTATCCCAGCACCCGACACGGCTGTAGAGCAGAATGGCTCTGCTGTAAAATCCTCATAGACGTTTTTTTTGTCAAGTTAAAACAGTGTAAATTACACCGGAAGCGGAAGAAGCACCCATCAGGCATCATGGCAGCTAGAAATAAGGTGGATAGAGAATGGAGAGATGCCTGCCACAGCTCTACCAAGGAAATAGCTCAGTATCATCTCAGCCTCAGCCTGATGTCTGCTCTCCAGTGTGCTGCGCTGAATCTGACCTGTCTGCTGCTCACACAGGGTCACTTGTGGAGGCTCACGGTTGATCAGTCAAGTGTGGATTGAGTTTATGAGACTGTAGCTAGTAAATCTTTATTTTCCACTAGACTTAATAGCTTTCCCCCGCTACACGCCTCTCTAAATGAACCGGAGCCTGGCCTGCTATGTCTCTGCCATTTAGTCAATTAACAACATTGGAAGGGGGAAAAACACATTTGTTAACAATCACTTTGTTTGCCTTCGCCCTGCACTTCTCCTGTTGTTTGTTTTCACTGACCCGGGATCATTTAGAGATTTTCCCTGTTTGAGATTTGATTCCCTAAGAAAAGAAAGATCTACAGCAAATAGTGTGGATAGAGAGCAGCCATGGATGAGTGCCTTATCACTCAGCCATCTTTCCTGTTTGCTTTTGCCTGTGTTCATACATGAGTAATCAAGGATGTGCTTTGGAAGCCTGCCGAGTCTGGCTGTGTAAGACCTTCATCAGTCTGGCTCTGTAAGACCTTCATCAGTCTGGCTGTGTAAGACCTTCATCAGTCTGGCTCTGTAAGACCTTCATCAGTCTGGCTGTGTAAGACCTTCATCAGTCTGGCTGTGTAAGACCTTCATCAGTCTGGCTCTGTAAGACCTTCATCAGGCTGGCTCTGTAAGACCTTCATCAGTCTGGCTCTGTAAGACCTTCATCAGTCTGGCTCTGTAAGACCTTCATCAGTCTGGCTCTGTAAGACCTTCATCAGTCTGGCTCTGTAAGACCTTCATCAGTCTGGCTCTGTAAGACCTTCATCAGTCTGGCTCTGTAAGACCTTCATCAGTCTGGCTCTGTAAGACCTTCATCAGTCTGGCTCTGTAAGACCTTCATCAGTCTGGCTCTGTAAGACCTTCATCAGTCTGGCTCTGTAAGACCTTCATCAGTCTGGCTCTGTAAGACCTTCATCAGTCTGGCTCTGTAAGACCTTCATCAGTCTGGCTCTGTAAGACCTTCATCAGTCTGGCTGTGTAAGACCTTCATCAGTCTGGCTCTGTAAGACCTTCATCAGTCTGGCTGTGTAAGACCTTCATCAGTCTGGCTGTGTAAGACCTTCATCAGTCTGGCTCTGTAAGACCTTCATCAGTCTGGCTGTGTAAGACCTTCATCAGTCTGGCTGTGTAAGACCTTCATCAGGCTGGCTCTGTAAGACCTTCATCAGTCTGGCTCTGTAAGACCTTCATCAGTCTGGCTCTGTAAGACCTTCATCAGTCTGGCTCTGTAAGACCTTCATCAGTCTGGCTCTGTAAGACCTTCATCAGTCTGGCTGTGTAAGACCTTCATCAGTCTGGCTCTGTAAGACCTTCATCAGGCTGGCTCTGTAAGACCTTCATCAGTCTGGCTCTGTAAGACCTTCATCAGTCTGGCTCTGTAAGACCTTCATCAGTCTGGCTCTGTAAGACCTTCATCAGTCTGGCTCTGTAAGACCTTCATCAGGCTGGCTGTTTTATTTTTTATTTAGCGAATGCAAGGTCCTTAAGCCAAGCAGTTGCCTCCTGATCTGCTGTATGGAGGGTGACTAGTCCTCCTTCACGTCTTTGTAGAGGGCAAGCTTCGGTGATGTGTTGCATTGTCTGCTGCTCTCCACAAGCACACAGTGGGCTTGGGCTGCTGCCCCACTTGTGAAGGCTGGCCAAGCAGGGGCCATGTCCAGACCTGAATCTATTGAGGGTTGACCACTGCCTCCTTGGGAGGTTGGTGTCAGGGACCGGTAGAGTGGGGGTCTGACACCAGGTGTTTGTTTGGGACGTCCTTGGACTCCCATTCCTTTTTCCAAGCTGATTTGGTGGTGAAGTCAGCTGGTGGAGGGTTCTTCCAGATTGGTCGTCTAGATGGAAGACGAGCAGTGGGTGGGTTGAAGATGTCTGTGTGGATTGGTAGGTGGGGGGAGTCTTTGGCCTTTTGGAGCATCCTTTGAGTGAAGGCTTCTCGCCGGATATGTGGAGGGGCTATGTTGGATAGGACAGGGAGCCAGGGGAGTGGTGTTGAGCGGATTGTCCCGGTGATGATTCTCATGGTTGTGTTGAGTTGCGTGTCCACGTGGTGTGTGTGGGATGACCTGGACCAGACGGGGGCACAATATTCTGCAGAGGAGTATGCTAGGGCCAGTGCTGAGGTACGTCTGGCTGTGTAAGACCTTCATCAGTCTGGCTCTGTAAGACCTTCATCAGTCCTTGCTCAGAGCATTATGGGTACAGGAGTAAATATTGTTTTTACTTGTGCTGTTGACTCTTCTCTTTGACTTCGGCCTGTGAGCTTTATAGATGACGTTGAGGTTAGGTAGCAGGTTCACTTCACTTTGTTTAGCAGCAAATGAGTTTTCTATCATTTGACCAGTTTGGGGGAAATTAAATCGAGTGGTCAGTTCCAATTACAGCCAGACATAATTGTCTAGTACCTCATTTAGTTTTTGACTCTTCTAATTGACTAAAGGCTCTCTTATTAATTGGACCAAACCTAATTATTTTAGTTACCTGCAAATCATATGATTATGTTTTGGTGATATCGGAAGCATGTGTTCAGGTTACTTTCCTCAGCCATAAGGAATGAAAATGAAAATTGTAATTGTAACCAGCCCTTCTTCGTCATCGCAATTATGACCATTATTCTATATAAATATGTTAATTACCTATCGAATATCGCAACTTCTCCAGATGGTGGAAGCTTGCAGAGTTGTTCCTACTAAATTAAATACAATGTAGTTTTTTTCCCCCTTCTGTTGTACTGTAAGCTACTCCCTTCGCTAAACTAGATCAATTAGCTATGCAGACTTTAAGTACAACTTAACAGCTTGTCCATTTTCTTTTGTCCATCTGAGCTAAGGATGGCTAAACGGATCCATTTCAAGCTTGACCAGTTAGAAGGAGGAGAGCAGTGAGATGTGGCGAGCGAGGTTCAATAGTCTGTGTGTATTCCCCTGGACTTTGGCCAAGGTTCAATACTCTGCGTGTATTCCCCTGGACTTTGGCCAGCAGGCCTCTCTCAGGATACACTCTTAATTCTCAGTGGACTGGGCCTGAACCCAAAAACACAAACTTTTGAGCGATACAAGATGATTAAGATCAGTGGAACAGATCATTTGTATGTTTCTGTGTAGTCGGCATCGTTATAATAGCTCATTTATACCTCCCATCCAATTCAGGCACACAAACTGCACCTCATAGAAACCAGATGAGGCCCTTCAGCGGTTTGAAAAAGACTTGAAACAGAATTCTCTCCCTGTAGCGTCATCTCATCATAGCAGTGGGTGTACTGTGTGTGTAGACAGGACATCTATCTGTAAGAGCCATTTTTAAATGCCAAGTCTGAATAAGATCATTTGTCACAGCGATGCATCAAACAGCTGCAGTGGGCTGTTGTTGACGCAGGCTTTATTCACTGGCGTTGACACTAATGGCACGTTCAAGGCAGCAAGTCACATTTGACTCTGGGAGAAGAAGATGCTGTGGGAAATATTTAGTCAACAATGCAGCATCATTTAGCAGCGCCGTGCGTTACCGTCCCCCCCCCCCCCCATTTACTAGGGGTGTCAAAAATAATCGATTATAAGATGCATCGCAATGCGGACCTGCACGATTCTGCATCGATTCACAAATGTCAAAAATCGATTATTTAAAAAAATTATAATAATAAAAAAATAAAAAAAATAAAATATAATGGAAGTACATGCAGTTGTTTATTTTAATTATGGATCATAATACAATGCAATTCTAAATGCACTTTTATTTTAAAAGTAGCCACACAGTGAGAAAAAAGAAAGTGAGAAAAAAAATCATGTATTCGGGAAAAAAAGTGATGCATCGATTTAAGATGCATCGAGATGCATCGATAATCGTTATCGAATCGAATCGTAGCCCTCTGAATCGTAATCGAATCGAATCGTGAGGCCAGTGAAGATTCACAGCCCTACCATTTACCGTCCCCCCCATTTCATAAACGTCCATTTGTTGGAAAATAAGACAAGTGGGATTAGTTTGGTGTTACAGGTCTATTACTCACCGGTTCTGTGCTGACAGTTTGTTTGGGGACTTGCAGGATGTGGTTTGCCTGTTAAGTGCTCCCCAGACTCTACTGTGCCACGCTGCTGCTTGGAGGAGTATAAAGGAGGTGATGTCACCCTCTTGGCTCAGCAGAGAGGTCCATATCTGGTTTGTAGTTCTCCTCAGGGGGGGGGGCTCAATGAACTTACTTGGCACGGTTGGCACCATTGTTGTGTTTTCCCTTCTTTTCCAGCTATAAAGAAAGTAGCTTCTAGATCTTGAAGGTAAAAAGGCTGATATTTTAGACTTGTAAAAGTACAATACTATGAGCCTTAACAGAGTTTTCCCTAGAAAAGATTTCGAAACGTACCCTGACCGCAACGGTGGGGGCCCTCGCTGGCGACACTAAACTTTTAGCTCACCTGTTCGCATCTACAGTATGTTCGCAATGGCATCCTAAGTATCATCATACTATTATGGGATGCGATGCGAACAGTTGTATTATGGGATGTGGGTTTCCCAAGCAACGACACACATTGACACGTTTTGGAACAGCGCCACACGCTGGCACGATGCTCCTAAAAGCAAAAATGCTTATTGTTTTGAATGATTTGGCATCTTCTATTACTGTCAACAGTCAACACCAGTATTGTTGTATTGTAATAATATGCCATAAAGGTTTATTGAAATTTTGGGGAGAGCAGGAAAAAAAAAAAAAAAAAAAAAAAAAATCTGGCCTGGCGGGGGCGTTGTAGAATGGTAGGAGAAACACTGCTTAAACACAGCGGTGCTATACTGTTCTGCAGCAGAGCTGTAGGTCTTACCCCACTATTGCAGCATTTGATAAGTAAGCCGTTGGCTTGTCTACAGCTGTTACATTTTAAATGGTGGTGAACTGGTGAACTATGGTGGTTTTGACATAACTTGTAGACAGTAAAATAACCACACAGCGTTCATAAAGTCTCCTACAAAAAAAAAATCATCCTTCACATGGCTTGAGCTGTACTTTACGCTCCACCACAATGATGCTAGTAGACAGGAGGACTATTGATTTCTGAGTTGCTGTAATTACGGTAATGTTCCCCCTTTCAGTGACAAAAATACTTTGTACGAATTTGTGTGGCTGTCTGAAAACGGTTGATCTTAGAATGCGATGAGTGTCTGAAATAGCTTTTTGGCGGCTCAACTGCCAAGTTTGTACCAGCAGACATAATGATGATTATACTTTTCTTTCTCATAGAAATATCACGATGCTCCTTCGTGCACAGACTCCGGCACTTTGTGAAACATTCAATAATGAGCCAACAGGAGATTTAAAAGTTTGCACGCACTCGTGGAATATAGCTTTTTTGTCTTCCATGTTCCTTGTTGGTGGCCTCACCCCCGCTGCGCTGTGTGTCACCACATGGGAAGAATGTTTCAGTGAACATGAGGCTAGTTAAGCATCCAGACAGAGAGCCAGGAAATGTTTCCAGAAGTTTACACACTAGACTGCTTTAAGTACAGCAGCACCCATTGATTTACTGTTGCTTTTCATTTGCTCACAGTCACATCTCTCTGGTGTATCGTGGCCAGAAGGGGGCAACGTTTGAAACAGGCAAAGCAAAATGTATGTATGTAAAATCAAATGTTAGAGTTTCCAAACGGTACCAGTCATTTTGGCAGCTGACCCACCAAAGACAATCTGTCTTCCTCAATATGGGTTTTTGTATGTTCTTGTGTTGTCCATAGCTGGATGTAAAAAAAAAACTATTTCAGACGGAAGCCCGTCTTTATTGTCACACGAACACTACAACACATGCATGCGGCCACAACACACACTCATGCTGACGGTGGCCGGTGAAATATGTCCTCTGCATTTGACCCATCCAGGCTTGTCCTTTCCTCCAGGGGCCAGGCCAGGAGCAGTGGTCGCTTTTTATTTCCAGCGCCCGGGGACCATCATTGGACCATCATTGGACCAACTTCAGATGTTGTCGTCACTGGTCGGATGACGATCTTCTGCATGATTTTAGTGGGGGGTTATGTATGGAGGAACCCCCTGGGGGGTGAAACTTGTCTGAGATAACCGCCAGTGGAGAAGCTTGTGTCCAGACTCATATGAATGGCTAAATCAGATTGAGGGGGCTGGAGGACACCAGGTTAGCTCAGGTGTGCAGCAGGGATCCACGGTGCCTATCTTCAGTCAGCAGGACGCAGTGTTGAGTCTGGTTTGACCTGGGTTGACCTCTGGCACCCCAGTGATTACATGCTGGTTTGACCTGGTTTGACCTCTGGCACCCCAGTGAGGATTACATGCTGGGTTGACCTGGTTTGACCTCTGGCACCCCAGTGATTAAATGCTGGTTTGACCTGGGTTGACCTCTGGCACCCCAGTGATTAAATGTAGGTTTGACCTCTGGCACCCCAGTGATTAAATGCTGGTTTGACCTGGGTTGACCTCTGGCACCCCAGTGAGGATTACATGCTGGTTTGACCTGGGTTGACCTCTGGCACCCCAGTGATTAAATGCTGGTTTGACCTCTGGCACCCCAGTGATTAAATGTAGGTCTTTGTTGAAAATGACTCGTTGGTGAAGTCAGTGGAAATGGGTTTAAAGGGCCTCTGTGCCTAATTATTCTGTTTGCTCAATGAACTCGGCTCGCCCCCTGGAGGTTGTTTTGATGAGGATTAGTCTCCCTGCCTCTTGCTGAGCCTGGGCACTGGGGACTGGGCACTGGGGACTGGACACTGGGCACTGGGGACTGGGCACTGGGGAGTGGACACTGGGCACTGGGGACTGGACACTGGGCACTGGGGAGTGGACACTGGGCACTGGGCACTGGGGAGTGGGGAGTGGACACTGGGCACTGGGGACTGGACACTGGGCACTGGGGAGTGGACACTGGGCACTGGGGAGTGGACACTGGGCACTGGGGACTGGACACTGGGCACTGGGGAGTGGACACTGGGCACTGGGCACTGGGCACTGGGGAGTGGACACTGGGCACTGGGGACTGGACACTGGACACTGGGGACTGGACACTGGGCACTGGGGACTGGACACTGGGCACTGGGGACTGGACACTGGGCACTGGGGACTGGGCACTGGGGACTGGACACTGGGCACTGGGGACTGGGCACTGGGGACTGGACACTGGACACTGGGCACTGGGGACTGGACACTGGGCACTGGGGACTGGACACTGGGCACAGGGCACTGGCCGGCTCTTGACCACCACACCATCATCATTGTCATCCTCCACTGCCAGGCAGCCGTTCTGCTGATAAGCAGTGTTCATGCCTCCTCCTGGTGCCTCCTGCTGGGGTGAGTGAGGCCGTTGCTGCAGCAGCTGGCTGCCTGGCACCACAGCACTGCATCACTTGCTTCTCAGGCAGAGGAGGCGTGCAGTTGTATCATTCAAACCACCGCATTGCCAACTGGAGTCAGCCTTGAATCCCAGAAACCCATTGGCCTGCGACCTTTACCTGTGCTTAGCATTCAAATCCACTAGTTTATCATACCTGCTTATATTCAGTACTGCGTCTTGCATTGCGCTTGTGATGCTTATGTGATAAAGATACAGTTGTACTACTACTACTACCTAGACAGACTGCATCATACACTTATGTTGGAGGTAGATGACATTGCAATTATTTTGTATCCATTATCAGCCTGATATTGAGGTTTTGTGTTTTTAAAGCCTTTTTAATCTGCAATCATGTAAATCATTATCATTAAGCCTGCAGCAACATTGATACACTGATGCAGCAACGTTGACGCGCACTAAAAAATGCAATAAGGTGATCGCCATCTGGCCTTATTGCTCATCCAATCAAATAAGGGCTGTGAATCTTCACTGGCCTCACGATTCAATTCGATTACGATTCATCTGTCAACGATTCGATTCGATTCCACGATGCATCACGATGCATCTCAAAGTATCGCAGCTCCAAGTATCAAATCCTCAATTTTCTATATTATTACTGCACGTCCGCATCACGATGCATCGATTAAACGATGAATTTTGACACCCCTACAATCAAACAAGTTTATGGCAATTTGCCCCATACAGGCTTTATTATTCAAATAAGTGGATCATCTCTTTAAACTGCAGAACGGTCTGGATTTGGTATTGAGAAAACAACCAGAACTGAATGTCTGAAATTGTCTGAAAAACCAAAATGATCCCTGGCCCAATTCAAAGCAGTCCCATAGGAAACACAATCCCCTCAACAAGTGTTGAAAGCAGGCCAAAGCAGAGAGATGATGCGTAACCTAAAGTACATGACAGGTTTCATTGATTTCTCATCTTATGCTTCGGTCGTGCAACTTTATGGCTTAGAAGTGCTAATGTGATGCTAGCTAACCTAACATAGCACTGCATCAGTGCTCTGGGCGGCTACTGTTTTAAAAGGTCAACTTTTGGAGAGGTGCGCTGCTCATCATCAATGTCACTTTTTACAACAGCAACAAATAAGCTCTCCACGTGTGCTGCTGTGCGCGTTTGCGTTGGACATGATTTCCAAAGCGTTTGTGACCTGAAGACTAACACTACCTGTCAACACAGCCCCTTAAGCTACAAATGCAGACTTTATTTTTCTCAACCACATTTGTACCACTATAAATACTGTTTCTCTCAGTTCTTTGTCCCTTCTTCTCTTTCGTTGTTTACCTTCCCTGCAGCAGACTCCTCCACGTCCTACATGTGGAATCCCCTCTGTTTTAGAGGCAGATCATAGTAGAGCTACTAGCCAGTGTTTTCCACAGGGAACATTGATGTGTGCTGGTGATGATGTACAGAGACTGTTTTCACAGAACCGTTTCAAAGTACCTAGCTTATTTCCTGTTAGCTATTGTGTTAGCATCATAGATGTATACACTGCAAGAGGAAGTTAGCTCAGGGCAATTTAGAATGTTTATGTTGTCAAGTTAAAACCGTCTAGAACTGGACAGGCAGTGTGTGTCAGTCTGAGACAGTTTTTACTCAGTGTCCCATGCTGTGTGTCCAGCAGGCTTGTTGCAGCATTGACAGGAGGTGGTGCTGTCATGTCAACTCTAGTCTGCATCAACGTGTGTGAGACAGTAGCCACTTGACAGAACTGAGGGCCTGTGTGTGTATTGCATTCTTAGTGCAGCAGGTATCATGTGCTCTGTAGTATCTGATGTTTTGAAATATGAGTTTGTATCTGAAAATAACTTAGCAGAATGGGCAGAACCCCGGTTTGACTCTTGACACATCTTGAACGCATTTGTGTTAGAAACTAGGGATGGGCATCGAATTTCGAATTTTCGAATAATCGTTGTTATTATCAAGGTCGACTTTTATTATTGAAATTCGAAATTTGAAAAAAAAAAAAAAAAAAAAAAAAAAAATTAGTGAAATGTTGCATTGTCTCCCCTGATTCTAAGTATAGTCAAATCGCTTGGTTTGAGCAAGTAAAACAATTTTTATAAGCATTTTAAGCAAGGTTTATGGAAAAATGAATGGCGGATGAAATCCCATGAAGAGGGAGAGGGGGTGACTTTGGCACCCCTTTGGCACTCAGACCTGAGCCTACTAAATATTTAATGAACCACTCATGATTGTCAAAACTGTTTTTTATTTTCGAAAATGTCAATGTCATGTAACATGTTCTTTACTTCAGTGGTGCAATGCTTGTTTGAGCTAAAAATCCACAGCAGAAGCTTTTTATATTAATTAATAAAGCCGTAGACTTAGAATCAGGGGAGACAATGCAACATTTCACTAAAAAAATTTTTTTTTTTTTTTTTTTTTTTTTTTACATTTTTTTTTTTATTTTCGAATTTCGAATTAAATTCGAATTTGGCCAGCGAATTTCGAATAGTGTTTTTGCTAGAAATGCCCATCCCTATTAGAAACGCTGTGTAAACTCATTTCTCGCTAACCCTAACCCATTTCCCAACCGTAACCCTAGCTCAGTTTTCGGCAAATGGCTCGGCAACGAGATTCCTGACCGAAAAGTGCCCCACATGTTTTTTGCTCCCTTTTGTGCCTCGGGCGTCTGGGTCGTGTCGAGGTAAAAGCACTCGTGTACCACCGGCACCGCGGAGACTCGAGTTCAATTCCCGCAGCGCTACCTCCGGCTCGGTCAGACGTTCCTACAGACACATTGGCCTTCCTTGTCTGCGGGTGGGAAGCCGGTGGGGTGCTGCTGTATGTGACCTGGTCGCTGCACTAGTGCCTCCTCTGGTCAGTCGGGGGGCACCTATTCGGGGGGAGGGGAACTGGGGGGGAATAACATGATCCTCCCACCACCACGCCGCGCTAGTGAAACTCCACTGCCCGGTGAAAAGAAGCGGCAGGCGACTGCACATGTACTGGAGGAAGCAGGTGGTAATCTTCAGCTCTCCGCAGATTGGCAGAGGAGGGGGGGAAAAGGGATCTTGGGCCTCACAAACGTATTGATAATATATCTTTGTTTCAACTGGGATGAACTGATGAAGCCATGATGGAACGCATCATGTGACACCATCACAGCACAACACATTGAAATGGAGGAGCTACCTTCAGAGAGTAAAGCAGTCAATACATGAGGTGTGACTGTGATGCCAGCCCTCAGCAGAACTGAGACAGCTTGGTTTCTCCTCTGTGGGAGATGATGATCTGGAGCTCATGTCAAAGATGGTCCACCTCTGCCCGTCTAACAGTCTTTGCTCCTCCACTTTGATGCCTCGACTTTGCCCTTATGCCTTTGCTGTAGCTGTTATGGCGCTCGCGTGTGTGTTACACGTGTGTGTGTGTGTGTGTGTGTGTGTGTGTGTGTGTGTGTCTGTGTGTGTGTGTGTGTGTGTGTGTGCGTGTGTGTCTGTCAGTGTGAATGACTTATGCTAGTTGATTGCAGGTTTGCACTTGGAAACTCAGTGTCACTCAGTAGATGGTGTAGACAGTCTTTTCAGTGCTTGAAGGCAGAGCTGGCTCCCGTTGTGTTGTGGTCGCGGTGCCTTTTATGCGACGGGGGGTGAAATGTTTACAGCCATCAGCAGTGCGGGTAACATCGCTGACTTGAAGGAAGATAAATGCATTGAGGGAATCCTGTCAGTCATCGTTGTTGACAAAATGTCCCATCTATATCCTGTAAACTGAATCACAGGTATTATTTTCCATAATGTCATGTCTCAGTATTCCGCCGAACTCCCTGTGTTGATGTACTGTAGGCAAGGGGAGAGGATGTCAGAGGTTCTTTTGAATTGGGCTGACAGTTTCTTCTATAAAATACTCGTCCATACCCGGGGAGGCTCATGCCTCACGCCACAACTCGGCACAGACTTGCCGAAAATGCTAATAAACAGGTTAGATTTGGGAAAATGGAAAGATCGTCTTTGTCAGTTGTCGCTGCTCAAGGCCCATGTGCAGTACGCTTCAAGGTGAGTGGCCTGTTTGGGAGATAAATGATGCAGCTAGAAGGAGAGACGAGAGTTTCCCTCATTCTATTAGGATGATATCAACCAGTCAGTGTGTCTGTCATCCAACTCTATCCTCCCTAACGAGTGAATGTTCTTTTCTTTTCTTTGTTGTTGTTGTGATGATGACGACGACTATTATTACTATTTATTATTATTATTATTATTATTATTATTATTATTATTATCATCATCATCATCATCATCATCATCATCATCATCAGATTGCTGACAAGATAAATCAACCTAGTGCTGTGGGAGTATTTTACTCTGCAATGAAACCTGCCTCTAATTATTCATGAGTTCATTAGTATAGGTTTCTATTTAGTGTCCCATGATGGTCTAAAACTTAGACCATCATGGTGTCTGCGTCTTTTCCTCACAGACACCAACATTCCACCAACTTTCTGGGGGAAACAACTGAATAGACCAAATCACCGTGACGTCACCATGTAAACAAATTTACTTCCGGGTACCACTTTGGGAAGGCGGCAGGTTTAAATGTGCGTGTTGTCAAATAAATGCTGTCAAACCCTCTCGCTGTTTTCGGCCGACTACTTTCAATTTAAATGGTTAAACGGTTGGTAAACATGCTTGTCCGACGTATCTAGCTTTTCTTCTGTGTTTGTTTTATGTAGTGTTAGCTAGCTAATAACGTTTGTTTGTCTGTCAAACTCGCTGTTTTTTTGCAGACTCATTAACGTTACAGACAGAGCTACTGACGCCACGTTAATTTAATTTAGCTTCAAGTCTACTCTGGTCTGGTCCAACAGGTAAATTAGCTAGTCTGGTCTCCACTAACGTTAGTGAAAGTGTTGTTATGAATGATATTAAACAACAACACAACACGGACGAACCATTTTTGTCTTCTTTGTCTGTTTTTGTCTTCAACACGTCAGTTTGTGCCGTCCACCGCCATTATAATGTGTGGACCTCAGGGGTACCCGGAAGTAAATGTAAACATCCCGCTGATTTGGTCTATAGTTTTTGAAGGGGGTATGGACATGGTCAGTTTTAAAGATATTGAATATCTGCACGTCATATCGGCTATCAACAGCTTTTCAACAAATATTGGCCGCAACCAACCAGCCTTTGTAGCAACGTGTAACTGAACACAGGTCTGAGTAATGATAAAGGCCTGAATCATCAGGATCCAAATGAAAACACAAGTATTTATCCTTTACATTACATTACATTACGTCGTTTGGCAGACGCTTTTATCCAAAGCGACTTACAATAACACATTTTTGTCAGCAATAGAGCCATCAACTATGGAGCACAGTCTATGATAACTACAACTTCTGAAGGAACAGTGGTACAAGTTTAGGTTAGTGGTACAAGTTTAGGTTAGTTTTTTTTTTTTTTTTAGAAAGAGAGAGAAAGAAGTTAGATCAAGAAGGGCCCAGATGGAGCCTGAAAAGGTAATTTAATAGAAAACATGTGGGATTCAGATGAGATGAGATGATATGAGATGATATACCCCCCTCTCTTAATCACCATCCTACTTCATGTCTGATACATCCAAACTGATATGTGCCCAGAATAAACCTGGTTAAGCTTTATATTTACATCTGGTTTCATCATCTGCGGCGGTAGAGAATAGACATTTACATGGTCGTGTCTGATTCCACTGACCAATCAAATCTGCTTTCATGAGAAGCCGCCTCTTATCCACCCTCCCGTTCTCTTTTAACCTTGACTGAAGGTCGCCTTTCCCCTTTTCCTTCTAATGGGAAGTGGATTGGTGATGATGAGGGGATGAAATGATCCCAGCTCTGAGCTCGATTCATGTAGTCTGGACTCTGGTTCCTCCAAGTCATTCAGAGAAACTTTGAGGTGAAGAGAGAAGAGTTGGAGAAGAGTCTTGGTGGCTGAAGTTCTAAATACACCAGGACTCAGCGATAATAATAATAATAATAATAATAATAATACATTAGATTTATATAGCGCTTTTCTAAATACTCAAAGTCGCTTTACACACAATAAAATCATTTAATAGATACAAAACATAAAAGAACATAGCGATAGAAATAACAATAAAACAGAGTATGTGATTTAAAGATGGACGAGTTGTGATGATGGAGGGGAGGATGATTTAGCAGATGAAGGCGAGTTTGAAGAGGTGGGTCTTGAGGGCCTGTTTGAAGGAGGGTAGAGTGGTTGCTTGCCTGGCGGATGTGGATGGGGAGGGCGTTCCAGAGGGAGGGTGCAGCAACTGAGAAGGCCCTGTCGCCCCAGGTCCGGAGGTTGGTCCTCGGGGGTTATCAAGCTGTTGGTGTCAGCGGACCTGAGGCGACGGGTAGGGGTGTGGCGGAGGAGGAGGTCGGAGAGGTAGGGAGGGGCCAGGTTGTTGAGGGCTTTGTAGGTGGTGAGCAGTATTTTGAAGTCTATCCGGTGTTTGACTGGGAGCCAGTGGAGGATGTGAAGGACAGGGGTGATGTGATCTCGGCGACGGGTGGAGGTGAGCAGGCGAGCAGCGGAGTTCTGGACATATTGCAGTTTATTGAGGAGTTTGTTTGGTGAGCCGTAGAGGATGCTGTTACAGTAGTCGAGTCTTGAAGTGATGAGGGCATGGATGAGGGTTTCGGCAGCGGCAGGGGACAGGGAGGGACGGAGGCGGGCAATGTTCCTGAGGTGAAAGAATGCTGTTTTGGTGATGTGGTTGACATGGGGAAGGAATGAGAGGGTGGGGTCAAGGATGATTCCAAGGTTGCGGACGTGGGTGGAGGGGCTGACGATGGAGCCATCGATGTTGAGAGAGAAAGTCTGAGCGGATCGGGTGAGGGAGTTTGGGCCAATGAGTAGAATTTCGGATTTGTTGCAGTTGCAGAGTTGGAGAAAGTTTTGTTGCATCCATGTTTTTATGTCTGTAAGGCAGGTGGTGAGGGTAGAGTGGGTGGATGAGGTGATGGTCTTGGAGGAGAGGTAGAGTTGGGTGTCATCTGCATAACAGTGGAAACGGAGGCCATGGTGACGGAGAATTTGACCAAGGGGAAGTATGTACAGGATGAAGAGGAGGGGGCCGAGTACTGAACCTTGGGGGACACCATGAGTGACTGGGGCGGTGGAGGATTTGCAGTGGTTTATGGAGAGGTAGTGATGTCTGTCAGAGAGGTAGGAGGTGAGCCAGGAGAGGACGGTCCCGGAGATACCAAGGGAGCGAAGGCGTGAGATGAGGATGGAATGGTTGATGGTGTCAAAAGCGGCGGTGAGGTCGAGGAGGATGAGGATGGTGATGGTGAGGGAGCCGGAGTCAGCAGAGAGGAGGATGTCATTGGTGATTTTTAGTAGTGCTGTTTCTGTGCTGTGTTTATACCCGCTGCGATTATATCTAAGATTGTGTGTATTACTTTTGTTTTTACTTTCCATGATATAACCATATTTACTCATGTATTCTATCGGTAGTTTTACCAAAGCAGTTTACACTCCTTCCATGAAAAAATAGATTCTCTAGACGTTTCTCCTCCATTCAGATCTTTCACTTTTTATACTTTGCCAATACCTTTGAAAATAAAAATACTGCTTCGTATAGAATGTGCTTTCCCCCCCGCTGCTCTCTCTCTCCTCTTCTCTGCAAGAAACTCTCTCACACACACACACACACACACACACACTCACACGCACACACACACACACACACACACACACACACACACACACACAGACACAGGCACAGGCACAGGCACACGCACACACACACACACACACACACACGTCAGATGTGCAGTTTCAGTGTCACTCAGGAGGTCTGCAGTGCAGTCTGTCGCCTCGCTCTACCACCAACCAGGCGACTCATTATTCAAATTGTTTACTTCTCACGTTTAGCATCCCTTCTCTTCCCAGGTGAAAGTTGCTATGTGTGTTTATGTGGGCGACTGTACGTATCCTTGTGTCATTGTGTGTGTGTGTGTGTGTGTGTGTGTGTGTGTGTTTGAACTCACATACACCTGCATTGTATTCCACTACACACACACATGGAGCAGCCTCCACACACACACGACGTAGTAAATGAGGTCTTTGCTCTGTATTGATAGCAGTATTTCCAAATGGTGGCTCGTCAGTGTGGATGTAAGCCAGGTCCATTGGGTGTGCCTGAAGTCTTCTCAGTCTACTGCTCTTTTAATGAGTGTGTCCTGGGCCTCCAGGCTGTGAGCACCTGAATAGCACAAGAGATAAATACATCAGATCCTGTGTTTTGAGAAAAAGCCTACAGCATCTTATGCTATGCTATGCTATGCTGCTGCTGCACGACCAGCGTGTTTTGGCCTGATAACGCACTGAATAGGTTAGAAGACATGAGCACAGGCCCCGCCCTGCCCAGTGAACACAATCAAATATTCATTGACAGGTTTACATAAACCCCTGACACACGCAGTTATAAATACAACCAAACTACAAATGCTCACATTGATCCTGACTCCTGTTGAGAGTTGACACTCTTCAGCGGATTTGAAAGAATTTGCTGCAGCGTTTACTTCAAGAGATACATTGTAACCCTGTGTGAACTATGGAGAGAAAGGATTGGAGATACATTGTAACTAGAGGCTAGTTTCCTTGCTTGAACCCGAGGCCGGCCCGACTGGGCCCGCGGGCCAGGGCTCGGGCCCATGAATGCAGCCAATGGGATGGGCCGTGCCGGGCTCAGACAGAACAGGCTTGGGTCGGGGGGGAAATCAGAAAAATAATCATTTAAAAAACAGCACCTTTAAATGCATAACAGTATATTAAAAAAAGGTTATTTGAAAGTCCTTGTTAAACATCTCTGCAGGCAACAAGTTGGCAAATGAAATACTGACATGCTTTTCAGCGGGTTACCGAGCAGCAGAGACCGAGCCCTCGCTAGTTCACTATGGCCCAGTAGTGGGAAGTGGGCTATTGATGTACTAATCGTGCGTTCCTTTATCGCAAAAGAACTGGGATGTGGAGGCTAAATGACGTCACATCCGTTTTGTTAGCATTCCATTTGCAGAAAAGTTGAGCTGGGAAGTTCACTGTTCACTGGTCAGATCCACTCGCTAGCCAGGCTAGCCATTGTTAGCAATAACAGTTGATAACAAGGCATTTCGTGGCATTTTGCACATACAAACACTGCAGCCTCATGTCCACACAGATAGAAGTAGGCCATGCTGTGTGTACAGCTGATTTAATGAGACACAAACAAGACAGAAGTGCTAAATAGCATTTATACGATTATAACTACTACCAGCTCTAGTGACATCACGTCCCAGCTCATGAACTTTGAACCGGTAAGATTACCAGTTCCCAGTTATAAAGGAATGCACGATGAGGCTCAGTATTGAATGTGTTGTGTGTCCCACACCCCCTGTAGGAGACAGCAGGTATTGAAGGTGTTGTGTGTCCCACACCCCCTGTAGGAGACAGCAGGTATTGAATGTGTTGTGTGTCCCACACCCCCTCTAGGAGACAGCAGGTATTGAAGGTGTTGTGTGTCCCACACCCCCTGTAGGAGACAGCAGGTATTGAAGGTGTTGTGTGTCCCACACCCCCTCTAGGAGACAGCAGGTATTGAAGGTGTTGTGTGTCCCACACCCCCTCTAGGATACAGCAGGTATTGAATGTGTTGTGTGTCCCACACCCCCTGTAGGAGACAGCAGGTATTGAATGTGTTGTGTGTCCCGCACCCCCTCTAGGATACAGCAGGTATTGAATGTGTTGTGTGTCCCACACCCCCTGTAGGAGACAGCAGGTATTGAAGGTGTTGTGTGTCCCACACCCCCTGTAGGAGACAGCAGGTATTGAAGGTGTTGTGTGTCCCACACCCCCTCTAGGATAAAGCAGGTATTGAATGTGTTGTGTGTCCCACACCCCCTGTAGGAGACAGCAGGTATTGAAGGTGTTGTGTGTCCCACACCCCCTCTAGGATACAGCAGGTATTGAAGGTGTTGTGTGTCCCACACCCCCTCTAGGAGACAGCAGGTATTGAATGTGTTGTGTGTCCCACACCCCCTCTAGGATACAGCAGGTATTGAATGTGTTGTGTGTCCCACACCCCCTGTAGGAGACAGCAGGTATTGAATGTGTTGTGTGTCCCGCACCCCCTCTAGGATACAGCAGGTATTGAATGTGTTGTGTGTCCCACACCCCCTGTAGGAGACAGCAGGTATTGAAGGTGTTGTGTGTCCCACACCCCCTGTAGGAGACAGCAGGTATTGAAGGTGTTGTGTGTCCCACACCCCCTCTAGGATACAGCAGGTATTGAATGTGTTGTGTGTCCCACACCCCCTGTAGGAGACAGCAGGTATTGAAGGTGTTGTGTGTCCCACACCCCCTCTAGGATACAGCAGGTATTGAAGGTGTTGTGTGTCCCACACCCCCTCTAGGAGACAGCAGGTATTGAAGGTGTTGTGTGTCCCACACCCCCTCTAGGAGACAGCAGGTATTGAATGTGTTGTGTGTCCCGCACCCCCTCTAGGAGACAGCAGGTATTGAATGTGTTGTGTGTCCCACACCCCCTGTAGGAGACAGCAGGTATTGCATGTGTTGTGTGAGGATACAGCAGCCTGAGCTGCGAGCTGCTGTTGTGCTATTCTTGGATCAGAGGCCATGTTACTGTAATGGGGCCTGGGCATTCCCAGCAGGCACTGCTCTCTGGCTCATTGATCTATTGAACAATGGCTATAAGTTGCAGCAGCCACCCTGTCTCTTTGACTTTTTATGTCTTAAACCTTTGTCTTAAGCTCATTATACACCCAATAAAGAGCACAAAATAGCGGGGTGAATTTTGACCTGCCTAACTCTTCACAGCAACAGATCGATCTGCGAATTTCTGAAAAATCAACCTTGGTACACAAAAATAAAAGCCACAATATCACTCAGCGAAACTTCACCGTTCATATGCAAGGTTGTATTTTGAGTGACTCGATATAGATTTGAAAAATATTGACTTTGACTTGAATTAGTTGCGCACAAAGGAGGAAAAACACCCCTGGGTGTGTAAGGAGCTTTACTGTAATATAACCTGTTTTACTCTAATATCACCTGCGTGTCTCCCACTTCTCCATGTGCTCTACCTAATGTGCACTCACTCCGTCTTGCTGTGATGTGACGTCTGTGTAGCTACTGGCTACTCACTGAGCTAGCCACTGAGTTCCACACTCAACTCCAGCACATAACTAGAGCAGCAGCTCATGTTACTCCTTGGATCATATAGCATCCTTTGTTGTGCTTGGTATGCATTCTCTAAGTTCAGTAGAGTGTGCCTACGACCTCATCCTCCTGATCCTATATCAAAGGCTGCTGGCCACATCGCTCTAGTCTAGAGGAATGTATAGTCAACCACAGATATACAGGCTCACCTGCAACAGTCAACTGACTGGGTGTGTTAGATCAGTGCTGACCAATTTGGGGCCCGCAGGCCAAGTCAAGTTGCTCTGTTTGTTTTGGCCCGCCACGGATTTGGGAGGGGAAAAAAATAAAATAATATATATATATTATTATTTTTTTATCCCATTTTTTATCCCCCATTAGTGCTAACTTAATTTATTTATCCTGGTTGCTACTCCACCCTCTGCCGATCTGGGGAGAGCCGAAACTGGCTCCATGCTTCCTCCGAGACATGGGCAGTGAGCCAGCCGCTTCTTTTCACCTGACAGAGGAAGCTTCACCGGTAGGACATAGCACGTGGGAGGTTCACGCTATTCCAACCAGTTCGGAGTTCCCCTCCCTCTGAACAGGTTTTTGTCAAATTGTCATGGCAAATTGTTTACAAAAGATGGACAATAAAGCTGATTTTCAAAGTACCTTGAGGACTTTCCAAGTTGTGAATTAAGTCAAATTTCTCTCTTGATTACAAAGGTGGAAAAAACTGTTTTTAACGGGGTGTTTACTGATTAAATGTTTAAGCTCCTCACAAATGCAGATGTTTTTTTAAATATATATAACCAATTGCAAATTATTACAATTACCAAACAGATAAAAAGTAGATTATTATATTGAAATGTTATTTTAGATTTAGAATGTTAATTTTCTATAAAACACAATACATTTTAATGTAATTCCACAACGTTTATTTTTGGTCCTCGGCCCTCCACCCAGATTGAGTTTTGGCCCTTCATGGGAAAGAATTTGGGCACCCCTGTGTTAGATAGTATAATCCTTAGTTGCTCAAGAGAATTCCTTCATTGTTCAGTGCGATCAAAACTATTGAAGTGCAAATGGAACACGCATGGGTTTGTGTGTGTAAATGCACGGCTCTTATTTTGAATAGATTACATTTTGGGGCCGTTAATTTCCAACACATTTCAGGCATCTGAGCAGGTCTTAAAATAAATAATCCATTCCTGAGCGCCGTTGAAATGAGCAAAAGCCAGTCTCCTGAGATCACACTGAGCATGGAGGAGGAGGTTGTGCTGTGGTTGCTGTCGAGGACACAGACAGTCTTTTGTTGCTTAGTGATTCTTTGATCTGTTATGTGAGCGTGCAGCTTGCAGTATGGTCTTATACTGTAGGAGTGTGTAGCTGGTCTGGTCCAGCTCAGGGCGAGGAGGGGGAGGTATACTTCTTTATATTGCAGTGTGGGAGCGTACGGTGTATTCATGATTCTGTGTGTTGTTTGTGCACATGTGTGTGTGTGTGTGTGTGTGTGTGTGTGCGCGCGTGTGTGTTAGTGGGATGCTTCAATTCTGTCTTGTGAGTCTAGCAGTTCCTTTCTCTTTCAGGGGCTTTTTGTTAAAATTTTTATTTCGGCATTTCAAGTATTTTGGGGGGAATATAAAACGACAGCATCATTAATTTCAGATGAGGGTTACGCTCCTCTTTTCATGCTCTGGATCGCTTCTTTGTTCTTCGAAAGCAGACACACAGACTGGCAGACTAGTTGCACACAGAAGGCGCTGGCACACAGGCTGCTGCAGCAGCTTTTCTTGGGTCCAGACCTTTGAATCTGCCCACTCCACAGAGTCGACTGCTTCTGTCTGCCCACTCCACAGAGTCGACTGCTTCTGTCTGCCCACTCCACAGAGTCGACTGCTTCTGTCTGCCCACTCCACAGAGTCGGCTGCTTCTGTCTGCCCACTCCACAGAGTCGACTGCTTCTGTCTGCCCACTCCACAGAGTCGACTGCTTCTGTCTGCCCACTCCACAGAGTCGACTGCTTCTGTCTGCCCACTCCACAGAGTCGGCTGCTTCTGTCTGGCATCGTGACATGAAACAGCAGTTTCTCGGGTGAAAAATGATCGGTATAATGAGCGCCGGAGGCGACTATGGATTACGGTGGCTCATTGGTTAGCACTGTTGCCTCACAACAACAAGGTTGTGGGTTCGAATCTCCAGCCCGGTCCTTTCTGTGTGGAGTTTGCATGTTCTCCCCGTGTTTGTGTGGTTTTCCCACGGGTTCTCCTCCCACAGTCCAAAGAGTCATGAGTCAAGACATGCTTGACTCATGTCAAGCAAAACACTAATGAGGGTTTCCAAATTGACTACTTGCACAACTCCACTACTTCCTGAAATGAGTAGGGCATCTTCGTTTCCTGTAGGCCTGTGAATCTTCACTGGCCTCATGATTCGATTCGATTACGATTCATCTGTCAACGATTCGATTCGATTCCACGATGCATCACGATGCATCTGGATACAGCTCAAACAGTATTGCAGCTCTAAGCTCCAAGTATCAAATCGTCAATTTTCTGTACTATTACTGCACACACTACTTTTTCATCAATTAACACGTTCACTGCCATCGACGTATTAATACGTCAAAAATAATCCAACAGTTGACTGCCAGCGACGTATTAATACGATTTTTTTTTTTTGACGGTGCTACGTGGATCAATGCCCCCCGCGTCTCCTATGGAGATATTGGAAGTATTGAATGTGTATAATCTATTTTACCGACCAGCTAGGTGGCGACGGTCCTCTCCCGACAGAGAGAAAGTCAACCAAAAGCAGCCGCCTCCCGCGGCTGCTTCCTCCATTCTCAAGGAAATGGCTTGGCGATTTTACAGTCAGAAACGAACGAGCCTCATTCTCATACTGTAGGCGGGGGCGCTTTCGCGCTGCTGCGGTGGGGGGTTCCAGAAATGGACTGGGTGGGCAGCATAAAGCCTAGAGTCGCACGGGGCTTCATCGGGGCTCTCAAACCCAAGAGACGAGTGAGACCTATCCACACTCGCTGCCAGGGAGGGAGGCTGCTCAAACTCGCTGCCAGGGAGGGAGGCTGCTCAAACTCGCAGCAGCAGCAGCAGCAGCAGAGCACTCGCTTGTGACAAACGCAGGCTGAAAGCCACTAGACACGCCCACGGAGGGAGGAGTTGAAGGAGAGGGCGTTCGGAACTATATTGTTTGGATGTCTGATCTCTCACTGATGCCAAAAATAAATGGTTAAAGTGACTGTTCTGCCTGTTTGATTGAATTTCACAAAACTGCGATTATCTCAGCTTTCACTCTCAGACGCTAAAACCATGCTGTACTCAACGGCTAATATCTACATAACTACTAACTCTACAAACTAACTCTTTTAGACAGAGAAAGCACACATTCTATTAGTACTTTTGTGAACTTTGTGTTGACAAACTCCAAGCAGAAAAGAATCCTCGGCTCTTGTAAAATGAGCCAGAATCCTCAAAAAACGGCTTGGCAAAAGCTACCTACAGCAAAAAAAAAACGGCTGGCAGTCAATGTGTTAATACAAGCAGTCAGATAAATATCAAGTCCCTTTTTTACTTTAAAGTGCTTTAAAATCTGAATGTCAACAGAAATTTAAACCCTAACCCTAACCCTAACGATTCAACGATTCATCTGTCAACGATTCGATTCGATTCGATTCACAAGTCCGCATCGCGATGCATCGATTATACGATTAATTTTGACACCCCTAGTTTCCTGTCCTACACTATAGAGGGAATGCACCGACGCCACGCCCCCTCCCGAACACGCCCCCTCAGCCGGACTGAGCAGCACTGAGTGTCAAATTTCCAAAACAAACGTGGCTTCTGCCAGGGGTAGTAGCGAAACCACGGCTAATATAAACGATTATCTGCTTAAAATAAAGGCAGTTGGACTCGAATGTGACCCTTACAGCTTGCCAAAGAACCAGTGGTCCATGGACGTAGACATGTGGCCAGGAATAGGGTTTCCTGACATTTATATGTACCGTACTTAATATCGACGCCGGGGAAATACACAAACCAAAGCATGAAAGCATACAAGAGCCTGGACGCGTGGTCGTACTTCAAGGCTGGATTTGTTGGCGACATTAAAGTAACGAGGACAGCAATGGATATTCTGGTTGTATGTGGAGAGGTACATATTTATTTTATTACAACTTTTATTAAGAAAAATATAGCATACGCTGTCCCTAGCTTTGTTCATAGTGAACACTATCACTCATGTAACGTTATATCTGTGCAGGTAGAACACAGCCAGAGAATGAATGAGCCCTCATTGAAACCCTGGATAGCTGCAGAGAAGACCGGGGCCGTTTCATTAGCTTTCGGCAGCCTGTAAAAAGATACCTCCGACGCCTTGTTGAATCTATTTTTACAGTCAATGGCACAACAGCACTTTACCATTTTCGTTGTTTTCTCGCGGAAGCTGAACGCTAAACACCATGACCCGGCGGCGCCACCTGGCTTGTTTAGACGTTTTGACACTCACTGCAGCTGAGTGGGCGTACCCGCACTGACTGTCGCGTCCGTGACGTCACGTGCATTCCCTCTATTGGATGAACTGATTAATGTCAGGTGTGCCTGATCACTGTTGTTGTGACTGCAGCAGTCAGGCACACCTGACATTAATCAGTTCATCCAATAGTGTAGGACAGGAAACCAAGATGCCCTACTCATTTCAGGAAGTAGTGGAGTTGTGCAAGTAGTCTATAGACCAAATCACCGTGACGTCACCATGTAAACAAATTTACTTCCGGGTACCACTTGGGGAAGGCGGCAGGTTTAAATGTGCGTGTTGTCAAATAAATGCTGTCAAACCCTCTCGTTGTTTTCGGCCGACTACTTTCAATTTAAATGGTTAAACGGTTGGTAAACATGCTTGTCCGACGTATCTAGCCTTTCTTCTGTGTTTGTTTTATGTAGTGTTAGCTAGCTAATAACGTTTGTTTGTCTGTCAAACTCGCTGTTTTTTAACGTTACAGACAGAGTAACCTCGCGTCACCAGGCTCTTCTCGGCGAGAAAGAGCCTGGTACAGACAGAGCTACTGACGCCACGTCAATTTAATTTAGCTTCAAGTCTACTCTAGTCTGGTCCAACAGGTAAATTAGCTAGTCTGGTCTCCACTAACGTTAGTGAAAGTGTTGTTATGAATGATATTAAACAACAACACAACACGGACGAACCATTTTTGTCTTCTTTGTCTGTTTTTGTCTTCAACACGTCAGTTTGTGCCGTCCACCGCCATTATAATGTGTGGACCTCAGGGGTACCCGGAAGTAAATGTAAACATCCCGCTGATTTGGTCTATTCCAATCATGGAAGTTGGAAACCCTCATTAGTGTTTTGTTTGCACCTGTGTTTACCCTGCCTTTTCGACACAAAATGGCCCCCGTGAGAAGGGTCAATTTACACTAGATTCAAATATTGCAGAGGCTCAACATGGTTTATGGGCTTTATACTGTAGGATAGGTAAACCATCATCTCTGTCACACGTCTCTGGATTAAGACTGAACAGAATCTTTTCAGCTGATGAACTTGACCAATCGTAAATAGTCCATCCATGGCGTCAGCTTACAAACTGACCTGTGATACAGGTTAGTGATTATTCATGGTTGTGTTTTAGTAAGACTTGTTCCACATGAAGTGCAGATGTGTGACCTCAGTAAATAAACCACTTGTGTAAACCCGGTGACGTTTATACAGAGCCACATATCACTTCTGTCAGGTCCAAACCTCATCACTCAAATACTGTTTTCACTTCAACTGAGGGGTTACATGCTCCTCTATTAGTTGAGAACATTCTACAAACCTTGAGTTTATGAAACCATTACAATGCAATGAGATAAAGTCCAAAATTCCTGCTCATCCAGCTAAAAACAAGGCTGTTTTTCTTACTTCCTGAAAAGTACATTCACATTGAGGAGATAAAGTGTAGTACACTAAAGCTTAATTTATACTTATTAGAAAGTGTCGCTCATCACATGGTCGCAGACTTAAAAGAAAGTGTCGCTCATGGTGTTGCATTTATACTTCAGTGAACGTTCACCTCGGTTCAACGTTCACGTGACACTCGAACGCTATAAGCAGACAGCCAAGAGAAGAGAGGGAACGAAATGCACAGTGAAACCACCTCGGAGGCAAGATGTAACGTACTTGACTGCAGCCGCATATAAACGACACACAACTCACCTCCTCTCTCTCTGGGAAATGCACAATGTTCTTTGTGATTTTCGGGAAGTCATACATGAAGGACAGGCTGATAAAAATAGCGGAGACACGTTCATTCATTTCAATGAGTGAAAACCAAAACAAGGAAGTCAAAACGCGTGCCGTCTATATAGCCAATCAGACTTGCGCGACACATCGTGACGTAGTCAGTGACACTAGACATTTCACAAGGTAGCAGACGCTGCTCGCAGACACTTGAAAGTGTCGACTCAAGTCCTCATTTCTGTCGGCGACCGTTTCAAAAGTGTGGGCTTTACAATTGACAACAGTGATACATATTGGTGGTGACACTTTACTGACAGCTGTCACTCACAAACAAGGAACAAGACATTGATGAACCTGATGAAAAAGGCACTTTTCTCTCCTGAACCCGCTGTGGAAAGACATGGAGCTCAAACATGCTGGTGAACTGATCCTCTCGTCTTATCATCTGAACATGTGTATTTCTGTGCACTATGTGCTACAAGCTAGCGCACTCCTCATACTTGCAGTTGCACCATATGTGTCAATCTTTCTGTATGCATCAGGACATGAGAGCACTGAGCGGTGTGGTCCACACACAGCGAGCGGGACATGAGAGCACTGAGCGAGGTGGTCCACACACATCGAGTGGGACATGAGAGCACTGAGCGAGGTGGTCCACACACAGCGAGTGGGACATGAGAGCACTGAGCGAGGTGGTCCACACACATCGAGTGGGACATGAGAGCACTGAGCGAGGTGGTCCACACACAGCGAGCAGGACATGAGCACTGAGCGAGGTGGTCCACACACAGCGAGCGGGACATGAGAGCACTGAGCGAGGTGGTCCACACACAGCGAGCGGGACATGAGAGCACTGAGCGAGGTGGTCCACACACAGCCAGACGTGCTGATCACGTTTCTTCAGCGTCAGGACGTCACATTGATTATCCCTGGACTGTCTTGACGAGTCAGCAGGGCACCGTGCATCCAATGTCATGCCTGCTACATGCTGCTGTGACGTGCTGTGTTGAGATGGTGCACACACGGAGATGAGATGTTGAGATGGTGCACACACGGAGATGAGATGTTGAGATGGTGCTGCACACACACACACGGAGATGAGATGGAGGGAAATGTTTGCCAGAGACAACTTTGTGTCGTCTCTTGAGAGACGTTATATTACTGGATCTATAAATGTGTGTTGCAGTTACTGTGAGCTCCTCCTCCAGCTCCTCCACGCTGCGGTTCAGCTCCACTAAGCCTGCGAGCGTTTCAGTGTTATCAGTGATACCGTTCCAACAAATCCTGAGTGTATCAGCTCTGTTCTCTCTGCTTCCTCCTCTCAGGCCTCGCCGTGTTCCTGCTCTCTGTGTGTGACCGTCAGCAGAGCCAACATGATCCACTCTTAAAGACGATCCACGTGCTATTTATTCTACTAGTTACGTGCAGTTCAGTCAATATTTGGGAAGGTGAACAAATCCCAGAAAGCAGACGGCCGAGTCTCCAGCATGTGATGTGATCAAATAGAGGGGAGGGGTGTTGACACTAAATTAGACGCTGATGCTTTGTGGATTCACAGGACGCTTCAGAATTCATAGAATTCCAAAAATGTGGCCGTATCCCTGTAAATCACCCAGGGTTTCTGCTATATACATTTAGCAGCGCCCCCCTCCACCGCAGCTAAATCTTAGCCCCCGCTGCTGCTACAAAATAATATGAAATGTCATGAAGTCAGGGCGGCTACTTTAGAGAATCTAAAAAATATAAGATCGCTTTGATTTGTTTGACTTTTTGGGTCACAGCATAACTCCATTTGTTATTTTATAGTTTCGATATCACACACGATGGCAGGTGTACTACACACACACGATGGCAGGTGTACTACACACACACGATGGCAGGTGTACTACACACACATGCAGGTGTACTACACACACACGATGGCAGGTGTACTACACACACACGATGGCAGGTGTACTACACACACACGATGGCAGGTGTAGTACACACACACGATGGCAGGTGTAGTACACACACACATGCAGGTGTACTACACACACACGGTGGCAGGTGTACTACACACACACGATGGCAGGTGTACTACACACACACGATGGCAGGTGTAGTACACACACACGATGGCAGGTGTACTACACACACACGATGGCAGGTGTACTACACACACACGATGGCAGGTGTACTACACACACACGATGGCAGGTGTACTACACACACACGATGGCAGGTGTACTACACACACAAGACTCGGGTACAACAAAAGCTGCTAAAGAAAAGATTGCTAGAGGAAACACTGTCCCCCTGTTCCTGCCACTATTTCCATGAAAATGTCTCTTGTTGCTGTCTTTCCCTGGAGACAGCTCTGTGAGTTCATCATCATTGAGGGGTTTGGCTGTCTTTAGGAGAGGGTTTTGGCTGTCTTTAGGAGAGGGTTTTGGCTGTCTTTAGGAGAGGGTTTTGGCTGTCTTTAGGAGAGGGTTTTGGCTGTCTTTAGGAGAGGGTTTTGGCTGTCTTTAGGAGAGGGGTTTGGCTGTCTTTAGGAGAGGGGTTTGGCTGTCTTTAGGAGAGGGTTTTGGCTGTCTTTAGGAGAGGGGTTTGGCTGTCTTTAGGAGAGGGGTTTGGCTGTCTTTAGGAGAGGGTTTTGGCTGTCTTTAGGAGAGGGTTTTGGCTGTCTTTAGGAGAGGGTTTTGGCTGTCTTTAGGAGAGGGTTTTGGCTGTCTTTAGGAGAGGGTTTTGGCTGTCTTTAGGAGAGTGGTTTGGCTGTCTTTAGGAGAGGGTTTTGGCTGTCTTTAGGAGAGGGGTTTGGCTGTCTTTAGGAGAGGGTTTTGGCTGTCTTTAGGAGAGGGGTTTGGCTGTCTTTAGGAGAGGGTTTTGGCTGTCTTTAGGAGAGGGGTTTGGCTGTCTTTAGGAGAGGGTTTTGGCTGTCTTTAGGAGAGTGGTTTGGCTGTCTTTAGGAGAGGGTTTTGGCTGTCTTTAGGAGAGGGGTTTGGCTGTCTTTAGGAGAGGGGTTTGGCTGTCTTTAGGAGAGGGTTTTGGCTGTCTTTAGGAGAGGGTTTTGGCTGTCTTTAGGAGAGGGTTACTTTTGGCTGTCTTTAGGAGAGGGTTACTTTTGGCTGTCTTTAGGAGAGGGTTTTGGCTGTCTTTAGGAGAGGGGTTTGGCTGTCTTTAGGAGAGGGTTACTTTTGGCTGTCTTTAGGAGAGGGTTACTTTTGGCTGTCTTTAGGAGAGGGTTACTTTTGGCTGTCTTTAGGAGAGGGTTACTTTTGGCTGTCTTTAGGAGAGGGTTACTTTTGGCTGTCTTTAGGAGAGGGTTACTTTTGGCTGTCTTTAGGAGAGGGTTACTTTTGGCTGTCTTTAGGAGAGGGTTTTGGCTGTCTTTAGGAAAGGGTTACTTTTGGCTGTCTTTAGGAGAGGGTTACTTTTGGCTGTCTTTAGGAGAGGGTTTTGGCTGTCTTTAGGAGAGGGGTTTGGCTGTCTTTAGGAGAGGGTTTTGGCTGTCTTTAGGAGAGTGGTTTGGCTGTCTTTAGGAGAGGGTTTTGGCTGTCTTTAGGAGAGGGGTTTGGCTGTCTTTAGGAGAGGGTTTTGGCTGTCTTTAGGAGAGTGGTTTGGCTGTCTTTAGGAGAGGGTTTTGGCTGTCTTTAGGAGAGGGGTTTGGCTGTCTTTAGGAGAGGGGTTTGGCTGTCTTTAGGAGAGGGTTTTGGCTGTCTTTAGGAGAGTGGTTTGGCTGTCTTTAGGAGAGGGTTTTGGCTGTCTTTAGGAGAGTGGTTTGGCTGTCTTTAGGAGAGGGTTTTGGCTGTCTTTAGGAGAGGGGTTTGGCTGTCTTTAGGAGAGGGTTTTGGCTGTCTTTAGGAGAGGGTTTTGGCTGTCTTTAGGAGAGGGTTACTTTTGGCTGTCTTTAGGAGAGGGTTACTTTTGGCTGTCTTTAGGAGAGGGTTACTTTTGGCTGTCTTTAGGAGAGGGGTTACTTTTGGCTGTCTTTAGGAGAGGGTTACTTTTGGCTGTCTTTAGGAGAGGGTTACTTTTGGCTGTCTTTAGGAGAGGGTTACTTTTGGCTGTCTTTAGGAGAGGGTTACTTTTGGCTGTCTTCAGGAGAGGGTTACTTTTGGCTGTCTTTAGGAGAGGGTTACTTTTGGCTGTCTTTAGGAGAGGGTTACTTTTGGCTGTCTTTAGGAGAGGGTTACTTTTGGCTGTCTTTAGGAGAGGGGTTTGGCTGTCTTTAGGAGAGGGGTTTGGCTGTCTTTAGGAGAGGGTTACTTTTGGCTGTCTTTAGGAGAGGGGTTTGGCTGTCTTTAGGAGAGACCTGCTCATGTTTACAATTCTAGGTTGAACGCTACAAGATGACTGGAATAACAGCCTATACTGTATCTGTGTTGGGGTGAAGTTTGCCTTTTATAGCTAGGTTCAGCTCTCTTGACAGGTTTGGCTCTGACAGTTTGACTGATGGCCAATTGTAAGGAAAATGTTTGGCTTCACTCCAGCTGATATCAACAGGAGGTTTGTGGGAGTCATGGATTGAATGAGACAGAGACCAAAGCAAGCAATACATGCTGTCAGATGTCAGCTTTATAGGGTGTACACTAGGCCTATAGCTTCTGGAGCAGCGTACCAGTGAACAGGGGTGCACTAGGCCTATAGCTTCTGGAGCAGCGTACCAGTGAACAGGGGTGCACTAGGCCTATAGCTTCTGGAGCAGCGTACCAGTGAACAGGCAAAAAAAAGGCAATGTACTGTAGCTCATTGTTTATGGTTCAGAAGGCTGATCCCTCCAAAAAATATATACCAGTGAATGCAGTTATTAAGACCAAAATAGGATAAGCCACTTTATTGTAATTTGAATGATTTCTTAATGATAACATGTCTGTTGTGCTATTAATATTGTAGTAAAACTAGTGTGCTTCACAGTTCACAGTACAGTTAAATACAAAACTTAAAGGAAACACTGGCGTTTATAGGTGTGCCAAAACGGCAGTTTGCATTATATAGAATCCAATGTGCATGCTGCATACATGCAACTCTGATTTGTCTTCCTTTTTATTTTGTTTAGTTTCCTGTACGTCTCAAAATCAGGCTTTGTTGTCTCGTTACCACTGCTACGTTCAGGCAAGTGCAGCAGGTTCTCAGTGTGAGTGAGTGAGTGAGTGAGTGAGTGAGTGAGAGAGTGACTGAGTGACTGAGTGAGAGAGTGAGAGAGTGAGAGAGTGAGAGAGTGAGAGAGTGAGAGAGTGAGAGAGTGAGAGAGTGAGAGAGTGAGTGAGTGGCAGACCGGCTTTCACTCCTGTACGCCAACACATCGCACATAGGAAGCAGATTCTCTACAGCCCAGCGAGGGCCAAAAGCCACTGCAGCAGATGAGGGGCTGCTTGTGTACTTCCACCACGCCATTCCTCACCTCTGACCTTTGAACCCGCCTGGCACAGAGAAGATTTGTGCTCACTTGGCCGCGAGACAGGAGGCTCTGTGTTTGGGAGGTCACCCTCTCAAGGCCATGGCTTCTGTCTTCTTCTTCTTCCTCTTCTGAATCACAGCAGTGTCAGCCATGACCGCAGTGTCAGCCATGACCGCAGTGTCAGCCATGACCACTTCCTGTGTGGCCTCCTTACTCTTGGATCTTCTTTTGTTCACTTCTTCTTCTATGTTTCTGTGATGTTTGATCTACGATTGCAGCATCATTTTGATGGAAATGCCAGTAGGGATTAACATTACAGCATGAGCATAATGCAATAATATAATAATGAAGCAGTTCTGACACAGCAGATGAACAGCTGTAATCGCGTGTCACAGCAAAGCAAAGTGGTGTCAATCAGTCCAGGACCATAATATCTCACCTCAATTATTATGAGTGAGGTTGGATTTTCTTTTAATGTTCTAGTGCAGTGATACTCAACTTGCGGTCCGCAGGCCACATGCGGCCCGCGGGCACCCCCTGTGTGGCCCGAGATGGAATTGCAAAAATATATATATATATTGTCTTTTTTACTGTGCACCTGAATGCAACATGCAAGATACCCGCTGAATAAGTGTCCAAATGTTCATGTCATTCTGGCCAATACTCCACTTCTGTTATAGCATTTCAGTCTGGAATATGGAATATCTTTCAATAATGATTTAGCTGCTAAATTGTCAAATACCGCCATCTGCTCGCTACCCAGGCACTTATGTATGTACTTAACCTAACTAACTTAACCTAACTAACTATCCGGTGTGCACAACATTGTCAGACTAAACTCCGGCTGACACCCCAAAAACCTACAATCCGCTACAGAAAAATGTACCGTATATTGTTTGTTTATTAACTGGCCCCTGGCCTTCTATCATTTCACGAAAGTGGCCCCCGGGCAAAGCAAGTTGAAGATCCCTGATGTAGTGATGTAGAGCTGTAGATCTGTTAACACGTGCACTAGCTGACTGACAGCCCGCTGTGCGCTTCCTTCCGCTAGTTGATTAAGAGTTTGAGTCTTCAGCAAATGTCACCCAGGTGCAGCAGCAGTGTGTCACCTGCTTCTATACCAGGGATCAGCCGAGCAGCATTTTGGTCAACAAACCCCGCGTCACTGGGTGCCAACGCCAATGGAACCCTATGGAGCGTGAGCTTTGGGAGGCTTCAGTGTCTGACTCTAGCCGGCTGACTCTGTTTACATTTTTAAAAACTGCGACAGTTCACACACCTTTAACACGACACGACATGCATATATTTTACCCTGCTCTCACTCAGGATGTCAAAATATAAGCGATGTGATGTAGCCTATAGTTATACCAAAAAATCGATTCTGAAAGGATCGCGATTCTTAATGCCACGATTCCTGGATCGATTCCAAACTCCAAAGAATCGATTCTTAAAATCCTAAAACATGAATTTAGGCCCTGACTGTAATACAGAAGTTGAATTTGAAGTTCAGCATTAATACATTTGTCATTTTTGTCTTATATTTACCTTTGTGTGTTATTGCAATATAAAACTACATAATTGAGAATCGATTCTAGATTCTGGAATCGAGAATCGTTGGAATCAAGAATCGTTGGAATCGAGAATCGATTCTGGAATCGGATCGTGACCCCAGGAATCGGAATCGGATCGGATCGTGGCTTAGCCGGATCGGAGCACCCCTAGTTTTTGAGATATTAACGTTTGTTTGGCACAACTCGTACTAATAACTGCTGCACTTCTGGGTGGCAAATGACGTCACGCTGATTCATCCTATTGGGGCAGCGTCTGTTGTTCATAGATAGTTTTGAGTGGAGAGAGTCTCAGAACTTGTTGTTGTTGTGAGTGGTGGAGTACACACAGAGTGTACTGGCAGTGTCACAGGCTGGGAGCCGTGCCAACACGTTGAGGAGAAGATTCAGTATTAATGTGCTGCTCTTGAGACGCTATATTAAGATGCTGTTTGGGAGAGAGAGCAGAGCAGTGGCTGAGCAGCTTTTATGGACTTTTTTGGTCAGGCTCATAAAAACACAAAACAGTGTCTGTAGGTAGGCAGCTCTGTCCACATTTAAGCTGGTAGAATGAGAGGTAGAACACAGTTGGATTTGTTCTTATACTTTGTCTTTGGTAAAAATAATAATCATTTTTCATAACCACACACACTGTAAAGAGCATTTTAGGGCTGCTTCACTCATGTGCACACACATGCACGCACGCGCGCACACACACACACACACACACACACACACACACACACACACACACACACACACACACACACACATCAATTACGTCCCTCTTCTTTCGCCCTGGGCAAATCATTGTCATGCCAAGCCAATCACAGACACACTACTTTTCATGTCTTGTCCCAACTGCTACACAGTCTTGACTTATCTGGTGTCTGGTACAACATTATCATATGTGTTGCATTCACGTCACCACGCAGTAGGCCTCCTGCCTACATACATTGGTCAATGTTTTTCAGGGCCTGTCGATATACGAGGTTTCACCCTGTTTTTGTGTGTGTGTGTTTTTCTACCTAATACTATGATAGAGATTGTCCACTAGAGAAGTCAATTCCAGTTCTTGTGAAGAGCTAGACAGCTCCCCCCCTTCCCCCTCTCCTCCCCTACTCTCAGAATATATATTCAGACTTGTCTTTGTCCCAGCAGGGACCAGATGGGCTATTTTTCAAAATGTGATAAATTTGTTTCTGGCAGTTTTTTGTTTTATGGAGCATAACAATGGCCTCACTGTGGACAAATTAGCACTTTCTTTGCATTCACACAATGCCAATGCAGAGGAAGGGAAAATGTCTTAAGTGTGTTTATGAGAGAGAGAGAGAGAGAGAGAGAGAGAGAGAGAGAGAGAGAGAGAGAGAGAGAGAGAGAGAGAAAAAAAGGTATTTTTTTCAGTTGTTGCATTTCTAGTGGAAAGGGAAGAAAGATTCTGACTGTTTAATGAAACATACGGTGTCATGGTGGATTAATAGCTGTTTCGATTAACAATATCTCATTTTGCAAGTGAAAATGGGTATCAGACAACACGCATCTATCATCTTTCATACACATACAAGGGGTGTCAAAAAGTAGAGAAGAAAATGGGGAAAGAGGGCTACGGCGTTCTGTCGAGTGTAGGCTTTCTCAGAAGGTGCTCATTGGATCCATAGGGTTGAAGATTCAGTAGAAAGAACAAAGGAAGTCCAAGGCAACTCTTCAAGAATATTTTAAAAAGCCTTTAATAAAATATGGCTTCCACCGACATGTTTCGGCCAAACTGGCCTTTCTCAAGGTGATTTACAAAGTGTGTCAAAAAGTGTTTGGGTTGTGTGTTTCCTGCTGCTTCTCTATCGGATTATAGCTCTCCTCCCTGTCACGCTTTTCAGTGGGGTTAGGGTCCTCACTGCTCACACTTCTCCTCCAGCATCTGGATCATTTATCACAGTCAGTCAAATGGGGTTCATCACTTGTGTTCAAGTCTTGGAGGTGGTGGAGTAGGAAACTGAACCTCTCTCTCTCTCTCTCTCTCTCTCTCTCTCTGCCCAGGTGTAGCTGCACCCCCCCACACACACCGCCCGCCAAGATGGTGGCGTTGTCGCTGAAGATCTGCGTTCGCCAGTGCAACGTAGTGAAGACGATGCAGTTTGAGCCCTCCACGGCGGTGTACGACGCCTGCAGGATGATCAGAGAGAGGGTCCCTGAGGCCCAGACCGGGCAGGGTGAGGATGTGTAGAAAGGACTCTGTAGACGCCATGAGACGCACAGTATTACAAGGGATGTCAAAGGATACCGCAGGATTACAAACGGATACAAAAGCACTCCCGTTTGGACTTGAGTTGAGTTCATCCTGTAGGCTGGAGGGCCTTTAGCTTGTGTTTACACTCACCTACTTGAGGAAAGTCACACTTTGCTTCTGGTCAGGAATGTTCAAGGGCAACGTTTGAAATGTCAGTGGTTATATGTCAAAGATTAATAATAAAGAAATGTGTCCAAATTGAAATGGTCGTGTGTAATAATAAGTGCATTTAAAAAAATATATTTGTGTAGCTGGATCAAGAGCCCTTAAAGCGGGCCACCTCACAAAGCTAGTCTCCTTATTACATAAGGAAAGGGAAGGGATTCTATTGTCACAGCTGAAGCAAACTTGGGATTTGATACCAAGCACTATAATTAAAGCTTATAAGGAGCTAAAACACATGATCAACAAAGAAATACATTTCCCGAAAATCATCTCTAAATTGCTGCTTTACATCCTCACTGTTCCAGCTTCAGACTACGGTCTGTTTCTGTCTGATGAAGACCCCAGAAAAGGCATCTGGCTGGAGTCTGGTAGGACGCTGGACTACTACATGCTGCGCAACGGGGTAAATATCTATACCACCTTCACACACACACACACACACACACACACACACACACACACACACACACACACACACACACACACACACACACACACACACACACACACACACACACACACACACTTTAACCTTCATAACTTGAAGAAGGTTGAATCCAGGTGTCCTCCTGATGGCAGGCTGAGTGTCCAGCTGTACTCTAGTAAAGTAATAATCTTTATTTGAATAGGATGAATAATACAGTTACAAAGAGCTTTATTATGAGGCGAATAACACTTACAAAGCAGTATAAATTAGTAAATAAAAAATAGAAAAAGTAAAGGCAGATTGAAAGTAGCTTAGCCGTGTGCAGGTTGTTCCAAAGTCCCAGATCCTTCATGGCAAAAGCCAGATCAACTGTGCTTTTCAATCTCTTTCAGTCTCCGGTTCAAATCTCCGGTTCCCTCTGGGTACATTTAGGTCCATTTCAGATCTCAGTACGTTCTCAGCCCAGGTAGAAGCAGCATGACTGTGACTGATTCTTCACAGCACAATCTCTCCTCCATTGTTGTGATTGGGAGGGAGCCTTAAATGAGCTTTTCTGCCCTCCATTCTCCTCTCTCTCCATTCTCCTCTCTCTCCATTCTCCTCTCTCTCCATTCTCCTCTCTCTCCATTCTCCTCTCTCTCCATTCTCCTCTCTCTCCATTCTCCTCTCTCTCCATTCTCCTCTCTCTCTCCATGATGCCACCTGGATGCTTTTGATCATCTCAATGCTTCTTCTCTCTCTCTCGCTCTCTCTCTCTCTCTCTCTCTCACTAACTCATGCATTGCTTTCTGTCTGTCTTTATTTTATTTTTTACTTTTCTCTCTGCATTTCTTCCATCTGGACCTTCTGCTCTTCAGGACATCCTCGAATACAAGAAGAAGCAGAGGCCACAGAAGATCAAAATGCTGGATGGGGCCGTTAAAACCATCATGGTGGACGACTCCAAAACAGTGGGAGAGCTGCTGGTGACGATATGCAGTAGAATAGGTATGCATGATCTTTTACTACACTTAGCATTTAGCTTTAGCTTCATACCAGAGTAAGAGCATGTTTTAACAGAAGCAACAGTGTAACAGTGTGTCAGGTCTCGACACAAAGTAGCCTTTCTTTAACCGTTTCACCTTTACATTTAATTGCTGCCCTATATTGTTCATTTGAACAGTATGAGGAGCTTAAAACCCTGCATTTTGTATTTTGTTATGTCAAAAGCAGTTTTTAATAATCAATTAATTGATCGTTAACCCGACCAATTAATCGATTAAGGAAATTGATAAAAATGTGCATCCCTAGCTGGTACAGCGTCAAATCAAGTGTGGAGATAGTCTGGCAAGCTAGACTGATTCCACCCCAATTGTAATGGAGAGATGGTTGTCTTTATTTCTTCAGGCATCACCAACTACGAGGAGTACTCTCTGATCCAGGAGGTGGTGGAGGAGAAGAAGGACGAGGGGACGGGGACGCTGAAGAAAGACAGGACGCTGCTGCGCGACGAGAGGAAGATGGAGAAGCTGAAAGCCAAGCTGCACACGGACGACGACCGTGAGTTCAGGAGACACCCCTGGAACCCAGACCCACACACTGGGACCATGGATGGAATAGAGGGGATTTTCACGTGTAATAGGGGCTTTGCTCTGTATTGGAGAGGTGGACCCATCCATTATCACTGTGGACACTGGGGTGTTGACACCGTTTCTAAACGTCTCAGGGAGACTGAGAAAGCAGCATGCATTGTATTTACTGTGTTTTTATGAGATATGTCTCAGCACTGTTTCAATACACTCAGGTATAGAAACTAGGAGCATGCCAGCCTGAAGCAATGATTCTTTTCAGTCCAGCCTAGTGCATCGTTATCTTCAACAGAAAGATCAATGAGGGCAAATGGAGATGGCTTGGAGTCAGATCATCAGGCCAAGCTCGTGCTCAAAATCCTCAAGTTCTGCTCTATCTATCTATGAGTGCGTTTACATGCACACCAATAAACTGTTTATTAGCGGATTTCTGAGTTACCTGATTATTCAAATGGTCATGTAAACAGCATAAACCGATTATCTTTATCCGTTTATGCTCATAAACGGGTTATGAATAAACCGATAAACACACCTAGGTTTCTGGGCAATAATCGGTTTTCTCTCTGCATGTATCCAGCATAACCGGGTTTCTTTCGGGTTTATATATCTGCGCATGTACGACTTGCAGGAGATTGAAGCACAGGAGCGTGTGAGAGGCAGGGAAAGACGCGCTGCACTCACTGGCCCCTCGGCTCTCCTCCCGGTTCTCTCACCGGCATGCCGGTCTCTCCCCCGGCCACAGCGCACCACAGCCGGCTTGGCGAGATGACGGTGAGCACGGAGCCGCTGGCTGAGCGGGGAGCTCTGCTCTCTCTTCCCGCACAGAGCCGGTGTCCCTGTAACGGCACCGCTGCTGCACTGCACTATGTTGAAATGTGGATATTCTACAGGAGGGGACGAATATTTGTCTCGGATTGCAAATAGAATGACGTAGCCTACAGACAACAGAGTCGTTCAAAACACAACACACACATAACGTTAAAATCCGTGACAAATTCTGTCCGTTTTCTGACAGGTAGGCTACAGTATTTCAATTCAACACACGTTGTGGGTCATGAACATTTGACGTGCTTAAGTCACCTCACCTGCCTGCCTCTGTGCTGTGTGCTCGGTAAAGTTGGAAATATTATTGTGGCGGAATGAGGCGCACACCGAGGCAGATCCTTTGGCTTATCAAACTCTTTATTTAGCGAACGGACAGACACACATGAAGGCAGGCACGCCAACACCTCGCTAGCTTCTCCTAGCCTAGCTCTCCCCAGCACGTCTGCTCTCTTCCAGCTTCACACAGCTCTCCCGAGTCCCGACCATTCCCCCCTAGTCTCCACCCACTGGCCCTATGCTCCCTTCACTTGCCACTCCAAAACCCCAAACCCCACATGCACAGAACAACATAACAGACAGATACAGTTAGACATACACCCTACTAGCTATCCCATAATACTCCACCTTTCCCCACGCTACATTATTGACAGATGCACTTCCAAAGCGACGCCTATTCCAATTTTACTAAAGTAGACGAGATACACAACCTAATTTTCACCTAAACCATCCTCTGCGCTGGACAAATAAATTAGGAAAATGTGATTTTGCATTTTGCAGCTATATTCTGTTGTTTTATTCCGGAATTAATGGTGCCTTTCTGGAGAGAAATCCGACTAATTGACTGAATCATGTAAACCCGGGTTTCTCCTATTGTCGGATTATTAAAGTGCATGTAAACGCAGAAATCTGATTATTACCATAAACTGATTATTCACAGTTATCAGTTTATTGTGTGCATGTAAACGCACTCTATGTGTGACTGCAGATATCTGCTCCTACCTCCTCCAGGACATTTACCCAGGGATTTCTTTTAGACACAATGTTTTTCTTAGTGGTTTATTTGCTCTCTAGCCAAACATTTTCTTTCGTTCTTTTCTTTTTCTTTTACAAAGATACGTTCTTACCATGTGAAGTGAGCTGTGTTTTGTGAAGTGAGCTGTGTTTTGTGAAGTGAGCTGTGTTTTGTGTCTGTGCTTTGTGATGTGAAGTGAGCTGTGTTTTGTGTCTTGTGCTTTGTGTCTGTGCTTTGTGATGTGAAGTGAGCTGTGTTTAATGTCTTGTGTTTTGTGTCTGTGCTTTGTGTTGTCACAGTGAACTGGCTGGACCACAGCAGGACGTTCAGGGAGCAGGGGGTGGAGGAGAGCGAGACTCTGCTGCTCAGACGCAAGTTCTTCTATTCGGACCAGAACGTGGACTCCCGAGACCCGGTCCAGCTCAACCTGCTTTACGTACAGGTCTGACCTTCTCTACCATCTTTCTGAACTCCCTCCATTTTGTGCCTCTGGAAGAAGGTCCTCTTCATTCATTTTCTAGTACTATAAAACCAACGAATGACTCTTGTAGCAACAGGTGGCCATTCTGGGCAGGGTTTCTTTTCCCCCCCCCCATGCCAAATCAGATAGTATCATGATCATCAGTGAGGGACACGCATCAATACAAGCCATCATCTATTCTCCTCTTCATTTGTTCCATTTTGCCCTAATGGGTGAAAAGCAATTAGCAAAAAATGTGTAGTAAATGGACTGGATTAAATAGAACATTTTGCCAGATGACAGCTCTACCTCCTGAGCTACATGTCCTGCCGCCACTATTGTGATGGATGGCTTCTGAGTGGATTGAGAAACAGGGGGTTCTTCTTCCTCATTTAGCAGCAAGGCTACGTCGTAGCACCAAGTAGTCCTATCCAGCTCCTCCACTGTTTATCTCCTGTGTTGCTCTTGTTTGAAGGAGGACTAGGAAAGACAGGAGAGAGAAGCTGTAGTGGGATTGGATCCTCATGATGTGACTTAATGTCTGGTGACTTAACCACAACATCCTCCTCTGCACTCAAGTCTTATTACCCCAGGTGCCCTGTCAGGGGCCCTGACACCATGCTGGGCCAGGTCACGTCTTATTACCCCGGGCCCTGACACAGTACCATGCTGGCACCAGGCCCTGACACAGTACCATGCTGGCACCAGGCCCTGACACAGTACCATGCTGGCACCAGGCCCTGACACAGTACCATGCTGGCACCAGGCCCTGACACAGTACCATGCTGGCACCAGGCCCTGACACAGTACCATGCTGGGCCAGGTGCCCTGTCAGCCGTCAGGGGCCCTGACACAGTACCATGCTGGCACCAGGGGCCCTGTCAGGGGCCCTGATACAGTACCATGCTGGGCCAGGTCACAATACATGGAGCTGCTGTTAATGAGCTGGCTCTCTGCACTAGTATTGGGTACACACACACACACACACACACATACACACACACACACACACACACACACACACACGCTCAGAGATGGTATGTTTTGTGCAAGGACAAACAAACATAGATGAAACATACATGTATACATGCACACAAAGCCCTACATACACACATACTATTCCCCAAAGACGCCCCCACGCACACAGCATGGCTCATCGCAGAAATGACTACAGCCCAAGGGCCTAGCTGTGTGTGTGTGTGTGTGTGTGTGTGCGCGTGCGTGTGTGTGTGTGTGCATGAGGGAATGTGTTTGAAGAAGAGCAACTCACAGGAGTAGTCTGATCAGTGTGCACACACACAGTCAGACAGATGTGGCCCCTCCCCCTCGGTCCTCTGACCTCTGTAGTTCCTAACGAGCTACAACAGCACTTTTTACACACTTAGACAAAAACAGCACTTGTATTTAATTAGTTGGCCTGAGGCTCCTTGTGCCCTCTGCTAGTGTTTCCTCCTGCATTCCCTGAACAGAGGTGGGCCACAGGCAAAAAAAACACAAAACAACAAAAACAATCACCACTTCAGCTGTTAGAGGTAGAGGTTACATTTTGAATTAAAATGCTGTAATGTACAATGTGAAAATATAGCCCCACCCCCATCCACCCTATATACAGAAAGTGTGTAGACATTCACACTGTGTTGACTCGTATGCAGAGAACATATGTTAGCAATACTGTCTGTGCAGATCAGAAACTGTCCTAGCGTCTTTTTCCCACTGTTAAACGCTGGAAGTACGCTGGGAAGTGCTGATCTCAGCGCACAATATAACAAGGAAGCAGTCTGAAACTAACGTTAGTTCAGTGCGGTAGTAGCTTGATAGCGGACAGCTAACATTAGCAAACAACACACATACAGTGATTTAGCTCAACACTCACCAGAAATATTAAGTGTCTAGCCAATCTGCTCCCACAATTGAGCCTTTCTGTCTCTGTTGCGATAGTTTCTCCAAATGATTATTAGTTGCATGAAACGGAGCGCCCGACACCAGCGTCTTTCTGAAAAGTTAAAATATTGTCAGCTGGAAGCGCTGGGAGCCGGCGCACAAAAACGGCGGAGCGCTCCGAAAATAGACGCTGGGTGCAGCGCACTTTGTCTAGACGTCCGTGTGCGCCGGCATACGCTCTCCCCCCATTGGAAACAACTGAAAAAAGACGCTGGACCTGAGGAAAAGACGCTAGGTCGACACAGGCCCTTAATGTGAAAATCCATCCAGCATATTTTGTCATTTGTGTAGAGAAGGCCACTGCAGCCGTCGTCGTTGAGCTCACTGACATTTTTGCTCACAAATTGGATCATCATCACACGTATATCCAAATAAAAGTAACTGGGCCGACGCTGGCACCAGAACTAGGAAGGATGTAGAACCAAGACCAAAAACAAGGCTGTACAGTCAAATCGAGTAAAAACTATTGCCCCCCCCTCCCCTCTCCCCCGCTGGTCAGCTTTCACATTACAACATTTGTTTCCGCGCCCGGAAACGGAACGGAGTGCACTTGCGTCCTAAACTATGCCTGCAGTGTATCCTCGCTCCGTGTGTTTTCTATGTGGTTCAGAACGGTTGGCTTTCACCCTTGCAAGTGTTCCGTGCCCGGGCACGCCAAAGCGCTCCCCACAGACCACCTTTTCAAGTGGATCCCGTCACCGTCACGGTTCCCCGTTGCGGAACGGAACGGAACAGAACGGAACGTTCACACTCATCAAATGTTCCGAAACTGGGGTTATTTTGGGGACAAGTGTGCTCAGGAACGGTACCGGGGCGCCAGTGTGAAAGCACTTTAAGAAGTCATCACTGACTATTATGTCTCTTTTCATCCACTGCATCAAATGAAAATGTTTGTGATGATTGCTGGACTTAATTCGTTCCTCGGTTGAATGAAGATGTCTGTGCTTTGTGAAAGTGAAGGTGGTTCTATTGAATTGCCTAAAGCCAGATTGGATAGAATATCATTAGCCGGCCGGACTTTAATAGCCTTGAACGGTGAATAGCCATAATTGGCGGCGGCCCTTACAGCATTATTGGGAAAAGCTACTCTGCAATTTTTTGGCTGCATCGGTTCCTTTCCTCCCGTCCTGAAATAATGAAGGTTTTGGTTCTTGTTTCAGGCCCGAGACGACATCCTGAACGGGTCTCACCCCGTATCGTTTGACAAGGCCTGCGAGTTCGCAGGCATTCAGGCCCAGATCCAGTTTGGACCACACATAGAGCATAAACACAAACCTGGATTCCTCGAGTAAGTGTTTATCCCACAAGGAGGTTTCACTGTGGTGCACAATATGGGACATTTCATTCCAAGACATGGAAGAAAACCATATCTTGGGCTACTATTTTAGCTATGGGCCCATGCTAAGATCTCAGGGTATAATCTTCTATTTGTTAAGTATTGACTGATACATTTCAGGTGTATTTTTTCTTTCTCCAAAATGAAATTATGTAACATTATGAATTAATATTTTGACGTTATTTTCCCAATGTTATTTGCCAAACCTTTAGTACAGAAGCCTTTTCACACTGGATGAGACTTGGCCAGGATGAAGGAGCCTTCCTTCCTTGCATCAAAGTGCTGATGGAAATATTTGTATTCATGTTACAAACCCCACTTGGGCAGCAGTGAAATGGATTTTTGTTTTGTTTGAGTTGTAAGGTTGGAATAGAAAAATGGAGACATCATGGTTTTATGTATGAACTTTCAACCTCTGCCTGCGTTTCATTTCTCATAGCCTGAAGGAGTTCCTACCTAAAGAATACATCAAGCAGAGAGGCTCCGAGAAGAGGATATTCCAGGTGTGGTCCCTCACTGTCTCCCCACTCGTTTTCATCATGCATGTATTGCTTCTTCTCAGATGTATCTCATGGAGTTACGAGTGCATCATTTGTCCAAACAAAGCTGAACTGTTTGATATTCCTCACAGGACCACAAAGACTGTGGCGAGATGACGGAGATTGAAGCGAAAGTGAAATACGTCAAACTAGCCCGGTCTCTGCGGACATATGGAGTGTCTTTCTTCCTGGTCAAGGTAGGTTGGAAAACGAAGCTTGTCTGTGTTTTTTTTTGTTTTTTTTGTTTTACAAAAAGATGACATTGGTGTGCAGAACCAGTGATCCATCTGTTTCAAAGAAGAGATGGTCCAATTCCCCCTGCTGTCCCAGTCATTGCTCCATCCCCCCCTCCCGATCTCGGGAGAGCCGTAGACTACCACACGCTTCCTCCACTACATGTGCAGTTGTCAGCTGCTTCTTTTCACCTGACAGCGAGGAGTTTCACCAGCAGGCGCGTGGGAGGATCACGCTATTCCCCCAGTTCCCTTAAACCCCAAACAGAGCAGACGCTCCGACCGACCAGAGGTGGCACTAGTGTTGCAACCAGTTACCAGGCACACATACCCTTTGCAAACAAAGGGCATTTTCGGTGTGTTTACCATGGTCTTTGAAATGATATTAGAATGATTTGGAAATAAAGACCATTTTCATTATGGGGAAAAATGTCTTGAACAACATCATTATCTTGATGAAAGTGAGGTGAGGCTGTCAAATCCCACCTGGAACAGAATGTACCAAACATACTCTGTGAAGCGTCTTCATTAAAATGCCTCTCTGCCAGCTCTAAAAGGGTGTGTTGAATGTTTGACATGGAGGCACGCACGCTGCCACGGAGTCATGTTGAAGCAATTATAAAGCCTTCTCTTATCGCCGCACGGGACAATAAACCTCTCAAAAGCAATAGTTCCAAAAGATTTATAAAACCACTTTCCCTCTACAGATGTAGGAAATGGAAACAGGAACGTATACGCAGAAAAGAACCCAGGAGGATTTGTAGGCGGCACACATTCCCCCCTCGTACTCGTACATCTCTCTCTCTCTCTCTCACACACATGCACACACACACACACACACACACACACACACACACACACACACACACACACACACACACACACACACACACACTCTCTCTCTCTCTCTCTCTCTCTCTCTCTCTCACACACACTCTATCTCTCTCTCTCTCTCTCTCACACACACACACACACACACACACACACACACACACACACTCTCTCTCTCTCTCACACACACACACACACACACACAAACACACTCTCTCTCACACACACACAAACACACACACACACGCACGCACACACACACACACACACACACACACACACACACACACACACACACACACTCACTCTATCTCTCTCTCTCTCACTCACACACACATGCACACACACACACACACACACACACACACACACACACACACACTGCCTGCACCTTGTCTACTGGGAGTTCTGTGTGTTCCTGGAAGGAAACCAAATGTGTGCGTGTGCAGTGGAGTGTGGCACTGATATGATTTCAGAGCGAGGGGGAGGAAGTGGAGCAGTAGACTGAGGTCAGCTGGGAGTCAGCGTGAGGGGAAACCTGGGCTGCAGGACTTACTGTCACCACGTATCACCACGTATCACCACAACATCTGCAGGAGTTACTGTCACCACGTATCACCACAACATCTACAGGAGTTACTGTCACCACGTATCACCACGTATCACCACAACATTTTGTTGTCTGTTAGATGAAATCAGTAAAGTAACTTGCCCATTTCCAGGTGTCGTCCCAAATTAAATGCTTTCAGAATCAGAATCACTTTTCACTTTTATTGCCACAGTATGCAAGTTACATACGAGGAATTTGTCTTAGTGTCTGTATGCAGCGTAGCGGTCACATCAATATACAGAGATAAGAAGTAGGAAGATAACTAAAGACAATCGCAAAGTTGCAAGTGCAATCAAATCGAGTCAATATATACAATATGTACATGAGTGGTGAAGTGTACTGTGGATGATAAATATGAATTTACGTTTGACTACTAGAGTGTCAAAGCATTCTTTCCTTCTTTTTTCTCTTCCTTTATTAGAGCGTAGTTAATTGCGCTGCCTCCACAAACTGCTCAGCCATTGGCACCGACGTGTTAAATAGCAGCTCTCATAGAAAACGAGGTGATTTCTGCTAATTGCTTGAACAAGCTGCTTGTGCTGTGGATAACGGTGTGGGCCTGTTTGTGACTGGCTGCCAGGCCGTTCCTGGCTCTTCATCAGTAGCTTTTCACCACTAGAGGATGAGAGCAGAGACTGAGTCCAAAATATCAGATTGGTCATCAAGTCTTCATTAGCAGCAGCTTACATGTTCCAAAAATGTCCTGTTCCATTTGGATCAAATGAAATGCTGAACTTGGTTGACACAGTAACCCCTCATCCCCCAGAGGGCACACACACTCAGTCCCCCCCCCCCCCTCTTTTTTATTTATTTATTGACACATCTCTCCTCTTTACCCACACCCCATGTCTTAGGGCTGGGCAATATGGTTGAAATCAATATCACGATAAATGATCGCAAAGCTCTTTTTCTGTATCGATCGATATATATCACGATATGGCTCCTGTTTTGCAAAATCTCATTAAATCCAGTTCAACTGAATGTAATGTTAGGTGTGATGTCAAATAGAAATGTTCAAATAATATGCATTAATGTGCAAATACAAAATGTTTCATACTTAATAATAAGGACCACAATGGAAAAACGTCTGTGACTTTATTGTGATATCCTTGATGTTTTTATGATGCATGTCTTGTGTGACATTTATTTTAAAAATTGTCAAATTAAGCTCAACTTAAACTACCGGTACTTCATTTTGTCAAGTAAAGTGAGTAACATTTTGCTTGTTATCATCAATTTAGACAACAGCATTCCCCATATCATCAACAACAATATGAATCTACTGAAAGACAATAAATGCTAATATTGAATTATCACCCAGCTCTACGTCACACGCCGCCATCTTCCATCCATCTGCACGTACACAACACTGCCCCCTCTGGTCTGAAGGAGGAGGGCAGCATGATGGAGGAGTGGGATGAGGGGCGAGCGAGAGATAAGAGTGTGGAGAGAGACGTGGAGGTGGGCGGGGACACGAGGATGAAGGGTTTAGTCCAGGACACCGTCTGCTCTCTTATTGGAGGAAGGAGAGATGTGGGGAGAGACTAGGAGAGGAAGAAACCTGCTCCTCTTCCTCCCTCCACTCCCCACCATCTGATCAGAACGTGTGTGACAGGAGAGACTAGGAGAGGAAGAAACCTGCTCTTCTTCCTCCCTCCACTCCCCACCGCCTGATCAGAACGTGTGTGACAGGAGAGACTAGGAGAGGAAGAAACCTGCTCCTCTTCCTCCCTCCACTCCCCACCGCCTGATCAGAACGTGTGTGACAGGAGAGACTAGGAGAGGAAGAAACCTGCTCCTCTTCCTCCCTCCACTCCCCACCATCTGATCAGAACGTGTGTGACAGGAGAGACTAGGAGAGGAAGAAACCTGCTCCTCTTCCTCCCTCCACTCCCCACCGCCTGATCAGAACGTGTGTGACATCAGGGAGGTTTGCTGAAGGCAGAGGGAGGAGAGCTGTTGACAGGATACTCGATCAAGACATGAATCAAAGACAGAACGTCTTCAGGATTAGTCGTGAAAAGTGTGCCTTTTTCCACTTGCTGAGACAGATTAAGAGTAAGACTGATCTTAGCAGTTCAGCGTAAAGACACACTGTCGTAATGAGGTTGACACGGTTGGGCTTAGCATTTATTCTTATATTATATATAAGTATTTGTTGCTTTTGTTGTTCATCTGTCCTGTTCTCTAAACGCATGATATTATACTTCGGCAGGAATGGGAATCTGCAAATAAAAGAAAATCAACGGGCAATATAGTGGGCCATAAGGAACAAAATAGTGTTATCCGTGGTTTAGGTTGATCCAACAAAGGTTGTAAAACATTTTCTAATAATGGGAGATTATTATTTTTTAAATATGATGTCAGTTATAGAAAGGAAATGGGAACATTTGGTCATACAGAGATTTTTTGGGGGGGGTCACCGATGCCCGGTGGTCCATTTATCTTCAGCTTTTCGGTTTGTCATGATGTTGTTTTTGTCAGGCGTCTCTTGAGAACCAGACTCGAAATCAATCATGTTTTGTTTTGAAGAAATAAATCACGAATGTTTGTTTTGCAGGAGAAGATGAAGAGCAAGAATAAGCTGGTGCCGCGGCTCCTGGGCATCACCAAAGAGTCGGTGATGAGAGTGGAGGAGAGGACCAAAGACGTGGTCCAAGAGTGGCCGCTCACCACTGTGAAGAGATGGGCAGCCTCGCCCAAGAGCTTCACCCTGGTAAGCTGCTCACGCTCATGCAGGGACACAAACCAATGATTAGTAATTAGGGGCGACAACAAACGATCATTATCGATTCATCTGTTCATTATTTTCTCGACTAATCGATTAGGCGATTAGTTATAAAATGTCACAAAATGGTGAAAAATGTCTCATCACTTTTCCCCCCCAAAGCCCAACATGACGTCCTCCAATGTCTTCTTTTGTCCTGACCAACAGTCCACAAACCCAAAGACAATCAGTTTACTGTCATAGAAGTCTAAAGAAACCAGAACATATTCACATTTAAGAAGCTGGAATGAGAGAATTTTTATATCTTTTTTTGTAAAGATTGGTCTAAACGATTAATCGATTCTAAAAAATAGCTGGCCCTTAATTTTCTGACGATCGAGTATTGATTAATCAACTAATCATTGCAGCTCTAGACTTAATGAGACATTTTGCAGACCTGGCAGTTGGACACACACACACACACACACAGACACACACACAGACACACGCACACACGCACATCGCACACACACACACACACAACACAGACACACACACCTTGCACTTGGAATCCAGGGAAGCCGTCAAAATGAGTCTGCACTCTGCACTTGGAAAACCATGGCTTTCGTTGTTTATAATAATCTGATCAGCTGATGTATACGTATCTGTATATTCTCCCTGGCTCCCTCCCTGTCTTTC